>NC_043705.1:829909-834314 GCF_006229205.1 Suricata suricatta
GTTATTTTATTAAGTTAGTTGAATGTGGGACTTGACAAATTAAGGTGTATGACACAGACATGATGGAAGACCACCTAGTCACAATTCTCTGTGTTCAATACTGTCTTCAAGGTACTTATAACCCTACACGCTTATAAATATACTTTTGTGAGGATATGCAGAAGTGTTTTCTGTTAGTATTCATGGTTCATGCTCAGAAATTAATGGCTGAGTTAGGACATTTCTCTAAAATCACCTCAATAATATAAGCTTATAAAGGAGACATTGTATTGTTAATTATATGTCTTTTTAAAATCTTTCTCCAAAAGTTTAATGTAACAGTACATTTTTCTTATTGTTACTGACCTGATGCCTTGGAGTCAGGAAATTTCTGGTTGAAGCTTCTGCCTAGCTGTCAATCTTACCTTTTAGAAACCAATGGATTGTTGGAACAGGAAACTTAACATTTGAGGAAGACATCTGTGCAGATGAATAACACCTGTGCAGATGAAAGTGCCAGGAGTGACCAGCAGTTACCTCAGCCTCATTACAAAGTTAAAATCACCCTTGCCTCTTCATCTCCAGCGCTAACAAAAGGAACCCCTGCTCCCTTTCTCTGGGAGGTAGGGCTTTGGGAATTATTCCCCATGGTCATGTTTGTACAAATGGAGCTGACTTGTGAGGCAACTCCACTGGCGACTTCTATCTATAGAGCTCGCCAAGGTTCAGGCTGGCTTTTGTTCAGTAACATTCTTTATAAACCAAACCACTGATTGATACCACCAATACACACCTGTATCTCGGCACATTTGGGTTCTGCTGCCCTGTTGGATCCAGTAAAAGTAACAGGAAACTATTAACTTGAAGACACAGTGTTTTCTGTAGTATGAGGATCACAGATCAGTGTCAATAAAATAGTATTTGGGAATATTCCACAACAAATACAATTATTTACTAACTACATATCTAAAACCTCTCATTCATGTAACACATACAGCATTAACCACACACACTAGGAACTAAAAATCATTAAGTAAATTAACATAGATAAAGGTTTAGATATTTTGATCTTTGACTCCAAGAGCTATCAGGTTCATTCCTTCTAATTCATGTCCCTCTCTCTGTAAGTAACTATGTAACACTGAAAAACTGTTGATCATGTGGATACAAATGGCATATTTCTCTAGAGTCTTTTGAACTCAGTGACATTAGGCTGGACAAGAATGCACTATGGTTCCCATGGAATCCCATGGATTTCTATCTAAGTATAATTCATTTCATTATAGCTTTTGGAAATTCATACTGTGCCAGAACCAAAGAACTGAGAGTTAAGAAATATCAAACACTAATTTTTAGTTTATTTTTATTTTAAATTTAATGATGGCAATCCTGCAGAGGAGGAATCATGGAATTTGCAATAATATGGTGTGATCAAGGAAAAATGGAGTAAAAGTGAAATCTGTACAAGTTGCCTACAGGATAATTGGGTCTAATACAATACATAAGAAGCTTGAAATCTGAATGCACACCTTGATTTTCACTATGTGAAAGCCATGGGGCACCTGCTCACTCACGGAAGACAAGTACAGACCAATTTCATGCTCATTTGACTGACTTTTATTGCAGGAAATCATCAACACTGTAATTCTCAGGGTTTATACATAGTCATGAATAATGGTGGATACTGGTGGGCAAAATAAAACTACTAAGTGTGGGCTTAGATCTTGGGCTTGGATCAAATGTCCAGAATAAAGAGAAGAAGTCTTAAACACAAATAATAGGTAAACTGCATGAAACCAAGTGCTCTTTTGTATAAGATGAATGTGTTCTTCTGATGTAGTAAAATTAGAAAAAGTATATTTCTGAGTGAGGAGCCAAGATGGCGGAGATGAAGGGAGCTCTGTAAACTTCCTCTGCCCCATCTATCAAACTGAGAAGGACATTACTCTCATCTGAACGAGATGAAGGAGAAAATACAGACTCCAGAAAGAAGACAACCTCAAAGATACCTGAGTGAGTGAGTGTGAACTGGAGAGATTGGAAAACGGGCCAGCCAGAGACAGGCAGGGGAGGTGGGAGCCCCAGCCCAACACGGGACAAGTGCACAGAGCCCCTGAGAGACAAAGGGAAGAGAAAGAGAAACTGAACACGCTCATAGGACTGTCTCTGGGGAAGAGATAAAAAACGTCTAACCGCACTCAGAGAGAGAAATTCTCACTCCATATATAACTGCTGGGTAGCCCAAACCCTGAACCCGGGTGGCACAGGGGAAAAAAACTTCCACCCTATGCCATCCCATCAGGGAGTTGGCAGCCGTTGTGGCGGAGGCCCCAGGGGCGCGCACTTTGGCCTTGACTGGGGAGCAGGAGCACACACCTCATTTCCACAGCACATCTTGCCTCCAGCGTTGGTCTGCCAATCCAGAATCCTGGGTGCCAAAAGAGAAAAAAAACTCCCACCACTACGCAATCCCGGCAGGGAGTTGGCGGCTGTGGAGGTCGGGGTATGCGCTTTGGCTGGAGGAGCGTGTAGCTCATTTCCGGCAGTGCCTGGTGCCTCGAGCAGCAACAGTGTGAAACCCAGCAGGTGCCGAGAGAAACTGCTCCCTCCCCCTACGTGATAACTATCCTGGCTGGGGGTTAGGAGTCCACAACCAGTGTCTGTGAGGGCCTGCACTTCGTCTCCTGCTGCACACCTCGTCTAAGGCAGCACACCTTGCCTCAGGCAGCAGCAGCACAAATCCTCGCCTAAGCCTAGAGAAACTGATCCCTCCCCCTTCACAATCCTAGCTGGGGGCTGGGAGTCAGCTGTGGTCTGTGAGGGCATGAACCTCGCCTCCAGCAGCAGTAGCATAAATCCCTGCCAGCACCTAGAGAAATTGCTCCCTTCCCCTACGAGATCCTGGCAAAGAAGCCAGCTGCCAAAGCAAGTACATCACATCTGTGGTAGCATAAAAGTGCATTGACTAGGACTTTAAACCGAGGCAGGTCTGGAAAATACAACTTGGCTCAGCTGTGGCACAAGGAGATCAGACTCATTAGAGTGGTCTGCAGTGCTTAGTTCTAATGGAGCTTGGGGGGCCGTGCCACCTTCTACTCTCTGCAGCCACCAAGGCGGAGCCTTTCAGAGCAGCCCTCGAGACCTACTACACCAAACCATGCCCATCTGCAAGGAGGAGCTGCTGCTTTTTTTTCTTCTTTTTTTTGTACTTATTTTTTTTATTATTATTACCTTTCTTACTTAAAAAAATTTAAATTATTTACTCCTTATTTTCCTTTCTCCATTCTCCCTCTTTTTTTTTTCTACTGTGCAAATCAGATATATTCTCCCGTATCTCATCCTTATCTCTTCCCTCAACTGGTCATACTCTTTTAGACTGTCCATTATCATTTGTTGTCTCTGACCCTCTTTATTTTTTTTCATCTCTTCTTTTCATCTCTTTCCTCTCCATTTTCTTTCTTTCCTTTACTCCTTTTAATTTGTTTGTTTGTTTGATTTGTCTGTGCATTAGTGTGCTTCTGTTCCCTCTGTGTTTGTCTGTTTTCCTTCTTAGGGCTACCCCAAAAAACAAGCCAAAGTGTGCATGATGGCGAGTCCCAAATATCGCTCAGTAGGGAAATAAAGTATTCAAAGGCACAACAAGAGAAACTGAGAGATACCATTAAAGAATATTTCCTGAAACAACAGGCCCTGGACAATCAATAAGCCTCCTTTAACAGAGAAATATTAACAGGTGCACAGTGCACAATGAGCTATTTAAAGCTAACAAGAGACAGAAAACTAACAAAAATGACAAAACGAAAAAACTCTCCCCTGAAGAACTTCCAGAAAAAAGTCACAGCCACAGAACTGCTCAAGGCAGATCTAGACAACATACCTGATAAAGAATTTAAAAAACTTGTCATAATTTTAATTGCAGGGGTTGAAAAAAGCATCAAAGAAGCAACTGCGACAATGATTAGGAACTTTGAAAATAGGTGTGATGAGTTAAAAAAGACTATAAGTGAGGTGAATAATAGAATGGAGGCAGCCACCTCAAGGATTGAAGAGGCAGAGAGAAAAATAGGTGAATTAGAAGATATAGTTATAGCAAAAGAGGAAGCTGAAAAAAAAGAGATATTGATCCAGGAGCAGGAAAGGAGAATTCGGGACCTGCGTGATACAGTCAAAGAGAACAACATCCGTATCATAGGAATTCCTGAAGAGGAAGACAGAGAGAAAGGTCCAGAAGGGATACTAGACCAAATTACAACTGAGAATTTCCCAAATCTGGGAAAAGAAATAGACATTCAAATTCAAGAGGCACAAAGAACCCTTTTAAGACGTAACTTGAATTGGCACTCGGCACAACATATCATAGTGAAACTGGCAAAATATAAAGATAAAGAGAGAATTCTGAAAGCAGCTAGGGATAAAAGGGCCCTCA
>NC_043705.1:834414-837737 GCF_006229205.1 Suricata suricatta
AAAAACACTCAACAAGATACTGGCAAATCGAATTCAACAGCATATAAAAAAATTATCCATCATGATCAAGTGGGATTCATTCCTGGGTTACAGGGCTGATTGAATATTCACAAATCCATCAATGTGATCCATCACATTAACAAAAGAAAGGATAAAACTCATATGATCCTGTTGATCGATGAAGAAAAAGCATTTGACAAAAGATATCACCTTTTTAATAAAAACCCTCGAGAACGTCGGAATAGAGGGAACTTACCTAAACATTATAAAAGCAGTTTATGAAAAGCCCACAGCTAATATCGTCAATGGGAAAAAACCGAGAGCTTTTCCCCTGAGTTCAGAAATACGACAGGTGTGTCCACTCTCACCACTGTTGTTTAACATAGGGCTGGAAATCCTAGTATCAGCAATCAGACAACAAAAGGAAATAAAAGGCATCAGAATTGGCAAAGATGAAGTCAAACTTTCACTTTCCCAGATGACATGATACTCTACATGGAAAACCCAGCAGACTCCACCAATAGACTTCTAGAACTGATCAATGAATTCAGTAAAGTTGTAGGGTACAAAATCAATGTACAGAAATCGGTTGCATTCCTATATACCAATAATGAAGCAGTGGCAAGAGAAATCAAGAAACTGATCCTATTCACAATTGCACCCTAAACCATAAAATACCTAGGAATAAACCTAACCAGGGATGTAAAAGACCTATATGATGAAAACTATAGAAAACTTAGGAAAGAAATTGAAGAAGACACCAAGAGATGGAAAAACATTGGAAGAATAAACATTGTGAAAATGTCATTACTCCCCAAAGCAATGTACACATTCAGTGCAACCCCAATTAAAATTGCACCAGCATTCTTTGCAAAACTAGAACAAGCTATCCTCAAATTCGTATGGAAGCACAAAAAAACTCTGAATACCCAAAGTAATATTGAAGAAGAAAACCAAAATGTGAGGCATCACAATCCCAGACTTTAGCCTCTACTACAAAGCTGTCATCATCAAGACAGTATGGTATTGGCACAAAAACAGACACAGAGACTAATGGAATAGTATAGAGAACCCAGAACTGGACCCACAAATGTGTGTCCAATTAATCTTTGACAAAGCAGGAAAGAGTATCCAATGGAAAAAAAAGACAGCCTCTTCCACAGGTGGTGCTGTAAGAACTGGACAGCAACATGCCGAAGAATGAAACTAGACCACTTTCTTACACTGTACAGAAAAATAAACTCAAAATGGCTGAAGGACCTGAATATGAGACAGGAAGCCATCAGAGCCCTCGAGGAGAAAGCCGGAAATAGCCTCTTAGACCTCACTCGCAGCAATTTCCTCCTCTACACATCCCCAGAGGCATGGGGATCAAGAAGAAAAATGAACTATTGGGACCTCATCAAAATAAAAAGCATCTACAAGGCAAAGGAAACAATCAAATAAACTAACAGGTGGCTGACAGAATGGGAAACTATAGTGTCAAATGGCATATCAGATAAAGGGCTAGCATCCAAAAATATACATGGAGTTCACTAAACTCCATACACAAAAAATGAATAATCTAGTGACGAAATGGGCAGAAGACCAAACAGACACTTCTCCAAAGAGGACATCCAGATGGCCAACAGGCACATGAAATGATGGTCAGCGTCACTCATTATAAGGGAAATACAAATCAAAACCACACTGAGATACCGGTGATACACCACCGGTCAGAGTCGCTAAAATGAACAAATCAAGAGAATATAGGTGCTGGCGAGGATGTGGAGAAATGGGCACCCTCCTACACTGTTGGCGGGAATGTAAACTGGTGTAGCCTCTCTGGAAAACAGTGTAGAAGTTCCTCAAGAAACTAAAAATAGTGTGGTTTTGATTTGTATTTCCCTGATGATGAGTGATGCTGAGCATTGTTTCATGCACCTGTAGGCCATCTGGATGTCCTCTTTGGAGAAGTATCTGTTTATGTCTTCTGGAGGCTCCTCAAAAAACTATCCATAGAACTCCCTTATGACCCAGCAATAGCACTGCTAGGGATTTACCCAAAGGATACAGAAGTGCTTATGCATAGGAGCACAAGTACCCCAATGTTCATAGTGGCATTTACTACAATAGCCAAATCATGGAAAGAACCTAAATATCCATTACCTGATGAATGGATCAAGAAGATGTAGTTTATACATATATACAATGGAGTACTATATAGCAATGAGGAAGAATGATATATGGCCATTTGTAGCAAGTTGATTGGACCTGGAGTGTGTCATGCTAAGCGAAATAAGTCAGGCAGAGAAGGACAGATACCACATGTTTTCACTCATAGGTCTAACAAGAGAAACCTAACAGAGGGCCATAGGGAGAGGAAGAGGGAAAGAGAGCTGGGGAGAGTGAGGGACACAAATTATGAGAGTCTATTGAATGAGGGACACAAATTATGAGAGTCTATTGAATACTGAAAATGAACTGTGGACTGACGGGGGAAAGGGAGGGAAGTAAGTGGGTGATAGTCATGGTGGGGGCACTTTGGGGAGAAGCACTGGGTGTTATATGGAAACCAATTTGACAATATACTATTTAAAAAAATAAAAATGAAATAAAATAACAATTTCAAAAATGTAACATTGGATATGGTTTAGTAAAATTTATTGAAGAATATTTGCATGTATATGCGTCAGAAATATTGGCCTCTAGGTTTTTGTTACTGTTTTGGTGTTTAGGGTCTACATGTGTTTTTGGTATCTGTGGAAAAATTGGCTTTGTAAAGTAAATTTGAAAGTGTTTCTTCATCTATCGATAGGATCATATGATTTTTTTCTTTTGTTGATGTGGTGTATCACATTAATGGATTTGCGAATGTTGAACCAGCCTTGTAACCCAGGAATAAATCGCACTTGATCATAATGTATAATACTTTTTATATGCTGTAGAATTTGATTTGCTAGTATCTTGTTGAGTATTTTTGCATCTGTATTCATTAAGGATATTGGCCTGGAATTCTCTTTTTTCATTGGGTCTCTGCCTGGCTTAGGAATAAGAGTGATATGTGCCTCATAGAATGAGTCCGGTAGTCTTCCTTCCATTTCTATTTTTTGGAATAGCTTGAGAAGGATTGGCGTTAACTCTGCTTTAAACGTCTGATAGAATTCCCGTGGGAATCCATCTGGCCCTGGGCTTTTATTCGTTGGGAGATTTTTGATAACTAATTCGATTTCTTCACTGGTTATGGGTGTGTTCATATTTTCTATCTCTTCCCGTTTGAATCTTGCATTTGACAAAATACAACATCCCTTCTTAATAAAAACTCTCGAGAAAGTTGGGATAGA
>NC_043705.1:837837-846770 GCF_006229205.1 Suricata suricatta
CCCTCCTACACTGTTGGTGGCAATGTAAACTGGTGCAGCTGCTCTGGAAAACAGTGTGGAGGTTCCTCAAAAAACTATCGATAGAACTCCCCTATGACCCAGAAATAGCACTGCTAGGTATTTACCCCAGGGATACAGAAGTGCTGAGGCATAGGAGCACATGTACCCCAATGTTCATAGCGGCACTTTCTACAATAGTCAAATCATGGAAAGAACCTAAAATGTCCATCAACTGATGAATGGATCAAGAAGATGTGGTATATATATTCAATGGGTTACTATATGGCAATGAGAAAGAATGACATATGGCCATTTGTAGGAAAGTCGATGGACCTTGAGGGTGTCATGCTAAGAGAAATAAGTCAGGCAGAGAAGGATAGATACCATATGTTTGCATTCATAGGTCTAACAGGAGAGACCTGGCAGGGGACCATGGGGAGAGGAAGGGTGAAAGAGAGCGGGGAAGAGTGAGGGACACAGATCAAGGGAGACTACTGACTACTGGAGACGAACAATGGACTGAAGGGGGAAGGGAAGGGGGGAGGGGGTGATGGTCATGGTGGGGGGCACTTGTGGGGAGAAGCACTGGGTGTTATATGGAAACTAATTTGACAATAAACTATTATAAAAAAATAAAAAAAGAAAGTGTTTCTTTCTCTTCTATTTTCTAATAGCTTAAAAATAGTTATAAATCTTTAAATGTTTGATAGAATTCACCTGTAAAGCTATCAGATCCTGGAATTTGCTGTGTTTGGAAGTTATTTATATTACAGATTCAACTTCATTACTAATAACAACTCTGTTCAAATTTTCTATTTCTTTCTTTTTCATTTTTGAAAGATTGTACATTTCTAGTAGTATGTCCAATTTTTCAAGGTTTTTCCAATGTTGGCATATAATTTTTCTGTATGTTATTTTATAATTTTTTGCATTTCTGTTATTGTTGTTATTTCAACTCCATTATTTCTAATTTTATTTATGAGTCCTCTTTTTCATATAAGTCTGGCTGAAGATTTTTCCGTTGTTTTTAACTTTTTAAAGAGCCAAGTCTTGATTTCATTGCTATCTTCCAATTTTTTAAGTTATATTTTTAGAGGGTAGAAATTTGGTTAAATATTATAACCATAAAATTCTGGCATGGTTTTTGATGGCCTTATACCTAGCTCAGGTAGCAGGTGTTGCTGACGGAGACACCCTTCCTCATTGGTTATGCAACTTAGCTTAAATATTTAAGATCTTATATTTGAAAAGCAATTTTGTTCACAGAAAATCTGAGAGTAAAGTATAGAGATTTTCATTTTATGCTCTTCTTCCACACTTCATAGCATCCACCAGAATCAACATACCCTACCAGAGTAGTACATTATGTACAATTGATAAGCCTACATTGATGCTTTATATTCGACCAAAGTCCAGCATTTACATTGTTGTTAATTGTTATTGTTGAACATTTTTGGTGTGTTTGGAGGAAAGTAATTTGAGTTTTATGCATCATTATAGAATTAAACAGAGTATTCTGACCGTCTGAAAAGCTGTTTATATTCCAAATATTCCTCCCTTTCTCTTTTTGGAACACTGATCTTTTCATTTTCTCTGTTGTTTTGCTTTATCCAGAATATCTAATAGTTGAAATCATATAGATGCAGGCTTACCACAAGTTTTTAAAAAGTCACTACTCAAATACCAGATGTTTGATAAAGGAGTGCACTTTATCAAACATTCATCACAAAGTGATGAGCTCTGGGTATGGTATGGAAGTGTTGAATGACTAAATTGTACACCTAAAGCTAATATTACACTTTACATTAACAAACAGGATTCAAATAAAGTCTTTTTAAAATGGAGCACAAACACAGTAATTATGGTAAAGATTAAGGGTAAATTTATTTATAAAAAGTTGTTCTTGATCAGTAAAAATAACAAAAAGTTGTTCTTGATCAGTGTCACCAAAGCAAATGACTTGTACATTTCTAGACTTGTGTCCTATTGACGCGTGTGTGAAATAAAAGAAATCTATGAGCAGAAACAACTCATGAATACACCACTGGAGTCTGTAAGTCTAGTCAAATAAAATACCTTGGCAAGGGGAGAGTTTATTTCAATCCAAAGTCCTGCTTGAATGGAGATGCACCTTTAATATTTATGAAGTGCACCTGGCCAAACAGGTGGAGGATTAGATGGTAGAAGGCAGGTTACATTTTTGTGATCATGTAGGTGCCCTGGCACAGTGGTGAGTCCCCTGTAAAGCCCACATCACCCAAGTGACATGGAGGAGACATTTTACTCATTCCCACAAATGCACTGTATCATCTAGCTATGCACCTGAAACCAATTGAAAACACGCGTGAAGACTGCCAAACCCTCTTGCACCATTGGGAATACCTTAGGAAATCTGACATGGTGTTCTCCTCATCTGCAATTAGTGTTATTGACAGACTTTGGTTTGTTGACAGGTACCACAAACTATCAGTAGGCTTATCTATGAAAATGATTTGATGTAAACAAAAATTTGGAACCCAGGTGTTTTCCATCTTTTATGATCCCGGAATTAGGTAATTTCAGTTTTCCCTGTGGTGTCTCTCCTCCCTCCCATATCCCAAAGCTAGGGCTGTCGTGCTGTAGGTAATGTGATGCTTATGGGCATCAGGGAGATGAGCTAAGGACATTCCTTCCCTATAAATCCTTCTTGTCCTCACATGTCTCGCAAACCGACTCACCTTAAGGTCTCAGTTGAGTAAGTGTTTCTCAGCTCCATTATCAGTGTGTGCTCAAGAGCCAGATGGGAGGTGAGTTGAGAGAGGATTTCTTTTTGAAGCCTTAGAATTCTATTCTCCTAGTTTCAGTCCTATACCTTATTTAATTGTAACTTCCGTCAGCTGATGTTTCAACATTAAAGGTAAAGTTAATATTGCTTTTAGAATATAGAGTTATAGATTTTTGGAATTATATTTGGGTGTTTTTTTTTTTGGTGATTTTCAATTTGAATTAAATGCTGTTTAAGTTTTCTCACATTCATTGCTTATGCTTTCCCCCAGAATTCCAGACAATTAAATGACTTAAAATAAATCAGCAATCCTTGTTTTCTTCTGCACTGTACAATTGCCAAAGAACAGTAGATGCTTTATAGCTTTTCAGTGGTATGTGATGATTCGCATACTTGTTATTTAGGCATTTGCACATTTGCAAAAATATTTTCATGGAACTCATCTTTTCGAAATTATTTCCCCTTTTTGAAATTGCCAGCTTTGTTTGTCGTGGGGCCACTCTTACCACAGAGCACACTAACTTACTTGCACCTTGTCACTTGCAGCTCTCATAATGACTTTATGCTGTCAGTAACTAGTAATAGGTTTTGCAATGCTTTTTTATAGCATATGGTAACATTAACAAGGAATATGATGTTATTGACATTAATATTTTACTAATGCAATAATAAAACAGAATCCAAGTGTGATTTTGTCACATAGATTACACACTGCATGTGCTCATGTGTGTGTGAGAGAGTCAGGGAAAGAATGTATGAATATTATATAATTTATTAAAGAATACATCTCTAAACACAAGATTTTTAATAAAGATGAGGAAACACATTTTATCAAACTCTGTTTTCTCCTAAGTAACATATAATCAACTGAGAAATATCATCTGAGTCCCTGAAAATTATTTTTTTCTTTTATTCACCTTATTTCAGACTTTTAACGTCAATCCAAAGAACTTATGATGAGTCCTTAGTTTTGAGTTTGTTTATTGGTGATATTTACCCACCGTTATATGTTTATGTACACAATTTGGGCTTAAAATATTGAAAAAATATTGAGAATAGCCTGAAGTGAGAATACAAAAATGAGGAGAAACATCAGCTGCATTATGTCTGCTGGGACCTTTCAGGGATTTCTCCCTCAACTCCAGAAAAATATAGCTGTCCTTTCTTAGAGTGACTGGCTGAAATGGGCATTAACATGTGTAAGTTTTCAAGATTTGAGTTGCACCACATTCCCCTTTACATTCTCATCAGCCTTTCAAGTCTATAGTTGTGGTTTTACATTTCATTTCCACTGATACATATCGTGTTTTCTAGTGGTGGTGGTGATGGTGGAGGGCACTTATGGGGAAGAGCACTGGGTGTTGTATGGAAAACAACTTGACAATAAAATATTGGAAAAAAAATAAAAAAAAATAAAACCCATGATTGTCCCACGGTAGTGCTGCCAGATTTACCAAATATAGACACAAGATGTAGAGCAGGTTGAAACTCAGAAAGACAGCAGTGACTTTTTTGTACTACTTTGTAACATTTGCTTACTTTTATGCATTAAGTGTATCTAATAGTTGGGACATATATGTACTAAAATAATTATTCATCATTTGCCTTATAATCAAACTTAACTGAGTGTCTTACATTTTATTGCTCACCTTGAATCTATGAGAAACATGGTGCTTTCCTGTATTGGCTCAGGACTAAAACTTTCAAGAATTTCAATGAAAAATAAACATTTTTTTATCGAGGAGAAATATGTTTATTCACTGTATAGCCCTTTACAGAAAGTGGATATGAATTAGGGGTGGTCAGCCATATACACTATGAGCTGGTAAATAAAACATTAAAATTTTTACCTATGCCACTTCATTGACTGTATTTTATTGCCTCTTTTTGGGATAGGAGTGTGATGCATGCTTTCTATCTTTAAAATTAACATATGTACTTATTAATCATGTATATTATTCACATATATTAGTGGCCAAAACACAAATGCTGTTTTAGTGTACAGAACTATGACCATTAAGTATCATTCTACTCTTTAGGGCCCATTATGACACAGAACTCAAGTGTTCCATTTCTACAGGTATATGTTTCTGGCAACTAGTGATTGAGTTCAGGCATTGAAGATAAAGTTGTCATGTAATGGATTAAACTTGTGGGAAAATAGAGCCATTTAATCAAATGCACAATTATTGCTTTGTTAACTCACATGCATCAGGTGGTTATAAAGCAATGCTTTACCTCAGCAATGACATTCTAGGCCTGAGCCAAAAACACAAGTTCTCAAAATTTCTTCACTAAAAAGAAAAGTAAGCACTCTTTATTTCAGAAGAAAAGTAAATAAAAAATAAGTAGTACAACAAAAAATTTTAACCCTGGATCACATTAATTAGATAAAATAATTGTGCATACATACATGACACATAACATGACAAAATAATTGCAAGATTAGTGACATTTTTACAAAGGTTTATAATATTGAAAATAAGCTGACCAAACATTAGGATAAGTATATTTTTGTTGAAGCATCTTTATTTTTTATATTTTTTAACTTTTTATTGTTTGTTTATTTTTGACAGAGAGAGAACATGAGCAGAGGAAGGGCAGAGAGAGGGAGACACAGAATCTGAAGCAAGCTCCAGGATCTGAGCTGTCAGCACAGAGCCCAAGGGGGCTGGAACTCACAAACCCTGAGATTATGACCTGAGCCCAAGTTGGATAATGACCCAACTGAACGACCCAGGTGCCCCTTTATTGGGGGTGTTTTTAAAGCATGTCCTTTTATTAAATGGAGTCCCATGAAAAGAGATCCACATAAACATTTGATACAACTTTGTGTATGTCATAATGTCGAGAATTGGGTTTGTATGGTGCTCTTGAAAATTTTAGATCTGGTCTTCAGTAATTCCATACTGATATTTAAAAAATGACATAAAGAATCTCTGTGATTGAAAATAAAGGGAAGTGAGCCAGGTTCATGTTGAATTATTCTAGTTAATAAGCTTTGTAATAAAATAGTTATTCCTATCCCATTGGGTGTCTATAGCCAAATTTCCATCCTGATATGAATACATTAGGTTATATGATAATGAGAATTGAGGTTGTAGACAGCAGGATGATTAATAACTATCTGATTTGAAGGTGAGACTATGCTGAATTATCAGGATAAACCAAAATGTAATTACAATGGTATATACTTGTGGAAGGAAGAAGAGAAACAGTCACAGTATGCAATGGAAGACACACCAGGACATTAATTTTAAGAATGGATTGTTTGGTAATTCTTTCTCCATTAGCATAAAATTTACAACAGTTGAATTATACAAACACTTATACATACTTTATATGGCTATTTGTATCCTTGGTGCTGAATGTGAGTCAGTATAATGCAGAAGAGAAAGCAAAACAAACGCATATATTATAGGAGTGTAGGAAATGGGTACAGTATCTTGCCATGATGTTAGATAACTCTGTCTCCCTCCTTCTCAGCCATCTTTCCCTCTAATCAGATGATACATAGATGATAGATAAATGGATGGATAGATAGATCGATTGATAGATATGTGTATAAAATACACATTTAGATTCTCATATTGGTGTACAAAATTGTTGAGGCTGCAGTACTAAGAGTTTATAGAACATAATATGACTTATTAACTGGGTGAAACTGGACAAAATGAAAACTCTGGTGTGGTGAAGAGTATGATAACAAAGTAAATGACATTGATGGTGTGAGGTCTATCTTTTCCAGATAAACATATGTTTTTGCAACTATGGTGCTCACATCTCCCATTGACATGACTATTAAAATATGCCAATTTCTACAAGTAGGCATAGGAATCTCAGCCAACACCTTTCTCCTTCTCTTCCACATCTCCCATCTCCTTCTGGATCACAGGTATAAGCCCACGGACTTAGCCACCTGTCACTTGGCCTTTTGAAACTATTCACTGTACTGTTTTTGTTATCTACAGACCTGTTGGAATCACTGAACTTTCTGAGTGATTTCAAGTGTAAGGCTTTGTTTTATATGATCAGAGTGACACGGGGTCTCTCCATGGGCAACACCTGCCTCCTGAGCATGCTCCAGGCCATCATCGTCAGCCCCAGCACGTCCTGGATGGCCAGGTTTAAGCATAAGTGCACAAAGCACCTCTTTCATACTTTTATCATCTTGTGGTTTCTCAGTCTCTCTCTCAACAGTCCCTGCGTCTTCTACTTTGCTGCTCCTTATAATGTGACCCAGAGCAATCTACTGACTGTCAGTAAATACTGCTCAGCTTTCCGCATAAGCTCCATCTTCAGGGGACTGCTTCTCACGTTGACATTATCCAGGGATGTTTTCTTCATAGAGGTCATGCTGCTCGCAAGTGCATACATGGTGGTTCTCTTGTCCAGGCATCAGAGGCGGTGCTGGCACCTCCACAGCACCCACCCCTTCTCACGAGTCTCCCCAGAGAGAAGGGCCACCCAGACTGTCCCGTTGTTGGTGAGTTCCTTTGTAGTTCTGTACTGGCTGGATGTCATCGCCTTCACAGCTCTGTTATGGAGCTATGACCCCGTCATCCTGGATTTCCAGAAGCTTGTGTCCAATGTCTATGCCACTGTAAGTGCATTGGTACTACTCAGCTCTGATAAAAGGATAAAAATGTGTTTCAAGAGTGTAGAACAATGACAATCACCCTATAACTATTTTTGAAATAGAACCCAAAAGTGACTTTTGGCTTTGATTCAAACCACAGAATACTTATTTATATCACATTTAAAATATACTTTTAATTTAAATATTATTTAAAAGACAGTTTGTATCTATTAATTAAATAGATCCCAAACTAATTATTTTTGTTTTCATTCAAATGACAGAGTATTTATTTATGTCACATTTTGAAATGAACTTTTGGGGCACCTGGGTGGCTCAGATGGTTAAGCATCCACCTTTGGCTCAGGTCATGATCTCATGGTTCGTGTGTTTGAGACCCACATTGGGCTCTGTGCTGACAGCTCAGAACCTGGAGTCTGCTTCAGAGTCTGTGTCTCCGTTTCTCTCTGCCTCTCACCTGTTGTTCTCTGTCTCTCTCTCTCTCTCTCTCTCTCTCTCAGAAATAAACACAAAAAGTTTAAATGTACTCTTAATTTAAAAATTATTTAAAATTGTATCTTAATTTATCTAAATATATTTCAAACTTATGATATCAAGGACACTCAAGTTTCAGTAGTTTAGTATTCAGAAAGATTTGATGGTCCTGTGTTTACAAGTTCACTTATTTTCCATTTTACTTTAATCTCCCTTAAGGAAATTTTTCTCTGTATACCAGAAAATTATACTCTAAATCACCACTCTTGTACTTTTGTATGATGCTAGTATTCCTTATTGGTAATGTAATATTTTTAAAATTAAATTCACTCTTCTTACTTGAAGTATTTAGCTATGCATCCAATTTTAGATAAACAGCATTTCCTCTGCACTCTTTATATTTACTTCTCCGGTTCTGGCTTCTATTTAAGGCTGCAGAGATTTTGCTCTCACCTTTGTAGCCTTTCTCTATTTTATTTTTCCCACCCCACAATCAATTTTATCTTCCTCTAAGGCTTTTACTTTTTCCCATTTCTTTTTTAATGTTTTTTAATTTATTTTTTAGAAGAGAGAGAGACACAGCATGAGCAGGGAGGGAAAGAGAGAGAGGAAGACCAGAATCAGAAGCAGGCTCTAGGCTCTGAAATGTGAGAGCACAGAACCAGATGCGGGGCTCGAACTCACGAATGTGAGATCATGACCTGAGCTGAAGTCGGAGGCTTAACCGACTGAGCCACCCAGGCGCCCCACCCGATTTCTTTTTTAAGTTTTTAATTTAAATTGCAGTTACCACACAATGTAGTATTAGTTTCAGGTGTACAATATAGTGACTCAACACTTCCACACAACACCGTGCACTCCTTCACGCTTCATCACAACAGGTGCACTCCTTCATCCCTATTGTTCACTAGCTCACCTCCCCACCTGCCTCCGCTCTGGGAGCCATCCGTGTGTTCTCTATAGTTAAGAGCCTGTTTGGGGCACCCGGGTGATTCGGTGGTTGAGCATCTGACTCCCGCTCAGGTCATGATCTCATGGTTCCTGAGTGTGAGCCCTGCAGCCTGCCGTCTATGGTCAACACAGACTCCACTTCAGATC
>NC_043705.1:846870-854060 GCF_006229205.1 Suricata suricatta
TCTTTTTTTATTTATAGTTTCTTGTCAAGTTAGTTTCCATATAACACCCAGTACTTTTCCCCAGAAGGGCCTTCCTCCATGACCATCACGTCCCTTTTCCCTTCCCCCTTCACCCCTCAGTTTGTTTTCAGTATTCAAGAATCTAAAGAGTCTGTTTCTTGGTTTGTCCGTCTTTTCCTCCCTCTGCTTGTTTTCTTTCTTAAATTCGACATAAACCTGAAATCATTTGGTATTTGCATTCCTCTGACTTATTTCACTTAGTATTATACACTCTAGATCCATCCACATTGTTGCAAATGACAGTATTTCATCCTCTCTGATGGAGTCATACTCTAGTGTGTATATATAAACCACATCTTCATTATCCATTATTCAGTTGATGGACATTTGAGCTGTTCCCAGAATTTGGCTATTGTTGATAATGCTGTTATAAACATCAGAGGGCATATATCCCTTTGAATTAGTATTTTAGTATTCTTTGGATATTTCTCCTTCTTTTGTGTTACATAGTTTGATGACCATTTCTGGTTAGTATTTTTATTTATGTATTTTTGTTGCAATGCATTTCTCATGTATGACATTTTTGTCTAGTTTTGTAATTAGAAACATATTAATCATTTATTTATTTTGTATTATTATTATTTTTGTATACTCTAGTGCAGCAATTAAATGATTATTTTCTTCTTATATCTTCATATACCATGATGTGACTAATGTATTTTCCATGAATGCCCATGTTTAATGTCCTTGGTTGTGATATTTCTGCTCAACATTCCAATTTATTTTTCCTTTCATCAACTCATACTCATTTAATATTTCACCAAAATCTTGTGCACTGTATTGAGTTATTTCATTTTTTAATCATTATTGAAATTAAAGTAGCCTAATTATATTAAGCTCTTTCCCCAATGTTCTTCACAAGCACATCACTTGTTTCTCTTTCCACCTATTTTGATTTCCTATATTTTCTATTGTCTTTACTTAAATATTTTGAACAGACTGCTTTTATCTGTATAATCTGACGTGCATTTTCTTCTCACCCTTTATTCTTCAGCTTATTTATATGTGTGTCTGACCCTATCTAACTGGTTTTTATTTGGGGAACATATCACATTTTGGATTTCTCCAGGTACTTTCTTTGTTCCACTCACACTGGTGGCAAATTGGACAATCCATACAGGTTCAGTCTCTTTGTGGTCAGCCAGGATCTGGTTGGAGAAATAGCTTCTTAGTAAAATTACTCTTCTAGATCCTGCTGTGGACTTACTTCAGGTCCTCAGTGTTTTTATATTTTCTTATTAACTTTATTGCACATTTTAAGGATTCTTTTAAGATTTGAGTAATTTCAGTTATCTGCACTAATGGAAATTTGGAAATTATTATTTTTCTAAAACCACAGATATCCACATTGTTCACAGAGAAAAATATTTCATATAAATACTTTTGTGCAAACAACAGCATTTTATAAACATTTCTGTTTTATATATCTGGACCATTTCTTCCATCTTCTATCTTCCATCTTCTTAAATCTTCGATCTTTTTTTTCAATTATATCACAATATAATTTTTAGAATGTGATTATTTTAATAATATTTGAAAGTATTTTCATAGCTTGCACACATTTATTATTGGATAATCAATCATACTTTATTAATGGAGTGTGTCTGTGCACCACAATGCACCACTTTTTCTGTAACTAAAGTTACTCCTGGTAGAGCTAGTTTTGTGTATTCAAGTCCTTCTGCTCCACTTCCCATGCTTCAGGAGTATATCCAAGTTTTGTAGAAGTAATCTCAGTCTGGGTTTTCTATCTCCTATTATGCAAAAGATCTAATTTGAAATATTTATTCAGTGAGATGCTACTTGTTGATTTACTTTAAATTGATAGTTTCTATTGTCATTCCACGAAGCCCAGAGAATATCACATAAAAGCTTTCTGCTTTCATATATTTTGTGATTTTTTTGAGCCTCAAAGTGTGCCATTTAAATTAATATTCTCTGGCATGTGTTCCCCTGGCATCCTCTCAAGACTCATCAACAATACTTCCAATTTCTGTCTGTCTCGTGGACTCCTCGGATTTTTTAATAATGGTATTTGGCACTTATAAAGAGTGTTTTCTTTGCTATATATACAAACCACTTAAGAACTACGATGGTATTATTGTCACCTAATATAACTGTAAATGTCCTAGTGTCTGTTTTACCTGAATTTTTTATACATTGAACTCACTAGTATTATATCTACATATGTATAAAGTTTGGATATTGCCAAATAAGCATGTGTAATTGTTAACAACGTTTCATTAAATTTTCACATCTCAATGTCATTCTTTATTTATGTCATTTTTTTATTAATGTTTTTTTTTTTTTTTTTGAGAGACAGAGAGACCGCCTGAGCAGGGGAGGGGCAGAGAGAGAGGGAGATACAGAATCCGAAGACAGGCTCGAAGCTCTGAGCTGTCAGCACAGAGCCTGACCCGGGACTCAAACCCACGAACCGTGAGATCATGACCTAAGCCGAAGATAGACGCTTAATCGACTGAGCCACCCAGACACCCCTATTCATGTCATTTTATAAGCCTTTATCCAAATTTGATTTCGTACTCTACTTATTGATGCAAAAGAGACAGTTGGGTTAGTCTCTGGTCTTGGTAAAATCCAAAATCAAATGCACAGTTCCCTATTTGTTTTGATTCTGTACTATGTTAGTCCCAATCAATAAATATAAGCAATAAGTATAGCAGTGGCAATTATTGAACTTTAATAATTTCAATTATTACTTGTTTTCCTAAAACAGAAGAACCTCTCAGAGTGCTTTCCAAATTTGCCCTGAAATCTCATTCTTCTACATTATTGTTCCTTATTTTTCACCTCAATTGATAAATATATAAAAATATGAAATACTTAAACTAAATTTCAATTCCAAAATAAATAAGTACATGTTATTTGACTAAAATCAAGAAAGAATATACAATATAAATGCATTTCTAATAAGTAAAGAGTAAAGAAATATTCCTACACTCACAGGAATGCCCAGATTCATATGCATTTCTTCTTAAATTTATGAAAACTCTAACAAAAATTTAAAAAATACCAATCTTTAACAAACACTTCCAAGATAGAGTAGGAACTGGGACTTGGCCAAGTCATTTACCAATTAGCTTTATGAGACCTACTATTACCCAGAAAAGAGAGCCAGATAAAACCATCATGAGTAAACTACAGACCATTATCTTTCATATACATAGACACAAATAAAAAAAAACAGTGCAAAAGTAATCCAACTATATATAAAAATAATTCTATACAGTAAGTAATGAATCATGAATTTCTACTCCTGAAACCAACATTTCATTGAATGTTAATGAAGTAAAATTTAAATAAAATTATAATTACATGAATTGAACAAGTAGGATTATCTCTCAAACACAAACTTTCTTTAACATTCCCAAATTAATCAGTGTAATACACTATATTGATAGATTATAAAATAAAAAATAATTATTTCACTAAATATGAAAATCACTTGAAAGGAAGACCCAATCATTTAAAAAACCCTCAGAGAAAGCTAAGATGGGGCATACTAGGAGGACCGTAGGCTAGTCTTGTCCCTCAAACGCAACTGGATAGCCATCAAATCATTCTGAATACCCATAAAAGGTACCTGAAAACTGACAGAAGAAGCAGCACAACCAGAAAGACAGAAGATACCTCATAATAAAAGTTAGGAAGTGCAGACGCATGGCTTGGGGGGGGGACAAATCACAGGCACTGCAGATGAGAGGGAACTGTGGTAACAGAGAAAGGAGAGAGAGAGAGAGATTGTGCACACTGTGCACAGGGGAATGCACATAGCCATTGACTGGGAAAACTGGATGGGTTGATTTACATGAGTTTTTGCATCTTGGAGGATCAAAGCCTTGAATTTTTAAAAAATTTTAAATGTTTTATTTACTTTTTAAAAATTATAGTTTATTGTTAAATTGGTTTCCATATAACACCCAGTGCTGGAAAACCCAGTATTTTCCTGAGCAGCAGCACCTGTTTAACATTCCCACCAACGGTGTAGAAGGGTGTCGGTTACTTCACACCCTCGCCAGCATCTACAGTCTCTTGATTTGTTCATTTTAGCCACTCTGACCGGTGTGAGGTGGCATCTCGGTGTGGTTTTGATTTGTGTTTCCCTGATGATGAGTGACGCTGAGCATTGGCCACCTGGATGTCCTCTTTGTAGCAATGTGGATGGACCTCGAGGGTGTCATGCTAAGCGAAATAAGCCAGGCAGAGAAGGACAGATACCATATGTTTGCACTCATAGGTCTAGCACGAAAACAGGAGAAACCTAATGGAGAACCAGGGGGAGCGGAGGAGGGAGAGAGAGTTGGGGAGAGAGAGGGATGCAGAACTTGAGAGACTATTGAATGCTGAGAATGAACTGAGGGTT
This sequence comes from Suricata suricatta, assembly GCF_006229205.1. Taxonomy (NCBI): domain Eukaryota; kingdom Metazoa; phylum Chordata; class Mammalia; order Carnivora; family Herpestidae; genus Suricata; species Suricata suricatta. The sequence continues at coordinate 851,315 of NC_043705.1, forward strand.
GGGGGGAGGGGGGAGGGGGGAAGAGAGGTGGTGTTGATGGTGGAGGGCACTTATGGGGAAGAGCACTGGGTGTTGTATGGAAACCAATTTGACAATAAACTATTTAAAAATAAATAAATAAATAAACAAACAAATAAAAGAATACATAAGGGAACATTAAGCATATGATTAAAAGTTTCCTTCTTTAATAAAATGGACTCATAAATTTGAGAGCCTTATCCATACATCCACACAAGCTTATTATGAGTATCCTATGGGTCTTACCCCTACCCAGGGCTCTTTTAGCAGTTAATAAATATTTCCCACCCCTCATGTAGACCTCAAGTGGAGTAATTAGAAGTTTGGTGAATACATCCTTCATATTTATTAGACACACACATTATGGTGAAATCATCATTGCACTTCAGTGGAGTTATCCACTGAAAAGAAATAAAGACAAATAATGGAGTATCTATGCTCCTAATATCCCAGGACAGATTATTTATAGATAAAAGTTTTATCTAAAACCTTTTAGCCAACTTTGCACAGAAAATAATTAGTCTTACGTGAAATGCATCTTTTTAGTCTTAAACCTTCTCCTGGGAAAGCAAAGTTCTCTTTGTATATTGGAGTCTCAGAAGAATAGACTCATTAAAAAGTTTCACAAACACAGAATGAGTGAAAACATGACTCCTCCCATTCAGTCAAGCTCCCTGTGGGCATATAGGTGGTGGAGCTGCTTTGAAAACTATGTTATTATCAGAAACTATGCATTTGGAATGCAGGGTACTGTAGATTGTCCTGTGATCCTTTGCCATCACAAGGGGTTGGGACTGAACAGTTTTTATGGAAATCCGTGTTTCCTGGGCCCAAGAGCTCAGTTTCAAAAGGGAAATCATTGGTACAAGATGGGAACTTCTTCTGCTTTTTCTGCATCGAAATCACTTTTATTGGACATGGGGCACTTGTAAGAACGACTTTGAGGTAATAGAGGAAGAAGTTTATTATATTTGGAAAGAAGATGAGGGGCTTGCTAAAGGCAGACCCTGTGTAAAAGCATTTCTATTAAGAACAAATGCACCCACATCTAATATTTTAGGTTTGTTTGAAAGTGAGATACTAGGGAATTTAGAGGAATATTTTATGATTAGAACAAATTTGACATTTTGCTTTCAGAAAGTAAGGATTGATTCATTCTAACAGAAATAAACTTCCATCCTCTCATACATTCTTCTTTGGGAGGTCAGACACTTCTCCAGTTCTGTAATAGCTCCTTTCCCTTTTCTTTTCTTAACCTCAATGCAAACATTCAATGTCTATGTTTGCTTCAAGGCACATTTCATCAAATAGTTCTTCCAACTTATGTAACCAGTGTATTTCTTATCTATTGTAAGAGAGATTTTCTCTCATTCTATCTTCTCCTCCTTTTCTTCCTCTCTCTCATCTCTGCTTCTGATATTGATGGCCATTGTCTGAAGTTGGATTATCAAGAAACTTGCCTCACTCACTGCTATCACTAAAAATATTAAACATATATTTGTTAGACTTGGGCTCTTCTAGTTTAAATTTCCTTGTAATGCTCTGATGTTTTATGTCTCTTGAGGATGGGTTCTTAAAAATATTTTGAGATTATGGATCACAGACAGAATATGCCCCCTATGAATATCATTTGTGAGAGTTCAGTTTCTTCCCTTGTAGCTACTCTACAGAATTAAATACAAACAATTATGAAATTTGACATATTAATTGATATTGTTTCACTCTGTCTAAATAATGGCATACTAGCTAACACTGAAATTTTATTTATTGCTTTGTTTAAAAATAAACTCCTTAATAATAGAGATTATATTTTAAATATTATATTTTAAGTATTTTGGCCATTTCTGAAATAAAATCCAATCCAATATTTTGGTTGTAGTTGAGTCTTAGTTATAAGTAATTTTTCAATATTGATTCGACATAGGAGATTTGTCCTGTCATTCCATTAATAATATTTTTTATTTTTACTATAATTTATTTCTAAATAGATAATTTTTAAAAATACTCATGTACAATTGATTAATTCTTTCAGAAAGATACAGAAAATATTGTGTCAAGTTCTCTTATTATCGTATTATTTTAATTCTGCTTATATTTCTAAAAGTTGCCTGACGGAATTTTGATGTGATCCCTCACGTCATATAGTTTCAGGACATTTTAAATGGTTTTTGACTAATTTTGTAATCTTTCCATTGCTATGATTTTCTACCATTAATATTAAAGCAAACATTTCAATGATCACATACATTTTCTAAAATATTTATACCATTTCCTAAAATATTTATACCAAAGCTTATATTTTTTACATCTTTAGCCATTTTACGTTGTCTGTGATTATGGAGAATTGTACTGGCTTTACATTTCAGTCCTAGGTGTGTAACAGTACCAATTGCATACTAATGTAATGTATTAGTGCCATTCGTATTTGCTACAGATTTATGATTTTTATTTTTACAATTTTTTGTTGTTTTTGTTTGCTTTTTTATTGCAAAAGTAGGTTTGTTTATCTTTATCCAAGTTTTTGTGTGTGGAGGAAATCACTTTGATATCTCTGATATCTGCAAAGTTAATTATCTCCCTATAATTGTATTGTTATGCTTAGTTTTTAATAAGATCATTTCTCAGACATGAGGATTCTTTATGTACTTTTTCTGCCAAGTCATAACAAGTCTTTCTTTTCTTAACTGACTCAGACACATCTTTAATCATTATCTTGTCCCCTCAAATA
>NC_043705.1:854160-864272 GCF_006229205.1 Suricata suricatta
TTGCCACCTGTGCCTCTCACTTTACTGTGGTTTCCATGGGCTATGGGATCTCCATTTTTGTGTATGTCCGCCCCTCCCAGAAGAGCAGCTTGCATCTCAACAAGATCCTCTTTATCCTCTCTAGTGTTGTCACACCCCTCCTGAATCCCTTCATCTTCAGTCTACGGAATGAAACCATGAAAGCTGCACTGAAAGACAGCTTGGCCAAGGGCCTGCACCTCCTTAGGGGAATGAGGTCCAAGTGACATGGTCTGTGAGAGACAGATTACTCCTGGGATCCTCAGCTACATCCATGATTCCAGCAAACCCCATGATGTATGTAATTAATTAAGAGTGTATGCTATGGAAGTATTTTAACTTGATAACCAAATATACATGTTTCATGTGCATGTTAGATTTTGAAGATTTTGTTACGGTAAATAAAATTTTCATTTTAGGTGTAATAGAAGGTAATGTTGGGTAAGAATAATAGTAGTAATAGTATGCTATTTACTAAAAGTTCAATATCAGATATCACTTAGTTAGAAAAAATATATTATCTATATGTATGTGTTTTGGTTCATCTGTTTGGATTGTGTAAAATAAAGTTTTCAGATCACTCTTGTAATCAACAAACACACACAAAGAGAGGAATTCCATCTTGGAATAAAATTTGAAATATTTTAATATATGTTTAAACTCTATCTTACTTTGCAAAAATTGATGCTATTAATTTTGCTTTATTCTTCATTTCAGTACAAGTTTATTTGTGTCATTGCTATTAAGGGCTTCTAAATGAAGTACTTAAAGATATATATACATATATACATATATATATATATATATATATATATATATATATATATATATATATATCACTTTCTTTAAGCCAGTGTTTTATAATTAGTCTTACTCTTATTCAGGAATATATAATACATTTATAATGACTGATACACTGCAAAAGTATATGATAATTGAAGAACAAGAGAAGAAAAGGAGCAAATTTCAGATATGGATTTTTCAAGGACAATATATTTCACAAGCCAGGGATTATTAATTTGGTGACTGGTAATATGAGAATTTCTGCTATAGAAAAAAATGGTGTTTATACAATATTCAGGAAATTTTCTATATTTCTAGACTTCTGATTGGAGATAGCAGAAAAATGGGAAATTGAACATGTAGATAGATTCATATGAATTATTTAAACTGAGAAAGAGATGGAGAACAATGAGAGAAACATGAGTAGCCCCAAAAGGAGACTTGTTACAATATGACATTCTTTATTCTATGAATATTTATATTCCCTGAGTGGAAGCACATTGTGAGAAAAATATGAAAAAAATAGTGAGTGATTTAACTCCCGGTTCATATTTTTAAATTGATAGATTTCCAGAAAAATAAGCAAAGGTCAGAAAATCTCAGTGAAATCTTTACAAAGTTAAGAGCATCTAGACATATACTAATTAAACTGCTGTAAGCCTGCCCTAAAGATAAAATTTGCAAGGAACCACAGTAAGAAAGAGCACATTGAATACTGAGAGAAATGGCTAAAAGTCATCAATGAGTTTTCATGAAAAACTGGTAGGCAGATCACAGAAAAATGTTTTCTTTGCTGAAAAAAAATAAAAACAAAAAGGGATAAAAATTTTGGAGTTCAAACATCCATAGTCTAAAAATATTATGATAAAATAAGTATTTTCCTGATTAAAATAAAACAAAGCATAAACAATTTTCACCAATATATGTAGATGACAGGAAATATTAAATGATATCTTCAGACTGATGGGCAATTATTCCAAAAAGAACCTTGTGTTAATTAATTAGAGCAAAAAGCACCAGAAATGAAAGATTTTGCCTTCATTTTATCATGTCATCTAAAAACCAGGAAAGTATACACATAAATAGAATAAATTGTCTAGTTTGCAATAAAAGAATAATATACATGATAAAACTTGACTGATGATTGTTATATTTGTGAAATAAGAAATAGAAACAGGAAGTGTAAACAGGAGCAAAAACCAACACTAGAAACCTCATGGCAGTTTTAGAGGGAAGAAGAGGCAAGTACGAAGTATGGATGTTCAGTGAGAGTCTGTAGAAGAAAGGAAAGGGAACACTAAAATAATGTGTTATCTACTGAAGAAGAAGTAGAAGAAGAAGAAGAAATAGAAGTAGAAGAAGAAGAAGAAGAAGGAGAAGAAGAAGAAGAAGAAGAAGAAGAAGAAGAAGAAGAAGAAGAAGAAGAAACGAAGGAAGGAAGGAAGGAAGGAAGGAAGGAAGGAAGGAAGGAAGGAAGGAAGAAAAGAAAAAGGGACAAAAGAGTCTGGTAAAGGATAAACTGAGGAACAATAGCAGTAGCAATCAGGATGAAGGGACAATAAGTAATCATGTATATTTAAAATATGAATCAAGAGCGCCTGGGTGACTCAGTCGGTTGAGCATCCAACTTTGGCTCAGGTCATGATCTCGTGGTTCATGGGCTCGAGCCCCGCTTCGGGCTCTATGCTGACAGCTAGCTCAAAACCTGGAGCTTGTCTTCAGATTCTGTATCGCCCTCTCTCTGACCCTCCTTTGCTCGCACTGTCTCTCTCTGTCTCTCAAAAAAAATTAAAAAATAAAATATGAATCAGACATTTAATTAAATAGGAATAGACTTAAAGCACCAACACCAAATAATGGCAGAAATTAACAGGCTAGGTAAAGAACTTGATGTACAGTCTATCGAAGGCGTGTATGAAGAGAGATACTCAAAAAAGTAAAGGATAGAGACATGCAGCCAAGATGACAGAGGAGCTTGGAAGTTCTCTGCTTCTCTCATTCCTGAAACACAGGTAGATCAGCACCAAGTTATTTTGCATACCTTGAAAGTTTATCTGAGGCTTAACACAACAATCTGCATAACTTGAGCACTGAACTTGGCAGGTATGTGACAGAGACAGGTGAACTGGGGGAGAGAGAAGTCAGAGAGGGTAGGGAGCTGTTTTTGTGGAAAGAAGACAGAGAAAGGGGGTGGGGAGTACAGGAAAAGCATTCCCCCCAAAGGTGGCTGGTGAGAAAGAGAAAGAGTGGGGACACCCAAAAGTGACTGAACAAGAAAGGGGGAAAGGAGAAAGGAGAGGCTTCAGTACCAGTAGCACTCTACTGGTAAACAGGGGAAAGCAGAGCTGAAAATTCTGCAGCTCAGTGTCTGGCAGTGCTCCGGTGGGGAGGAAGGGCAAATCCCCGGGAGCAGGCAGCAAGGACCAGGGGGTCTGCTGGCCACACGGGAGAAGTGGTTCCCATGCTAGGAGGGCGTTTGGTAGAGGACATATAGCCATCCCCCCCGCCCCCCCCAACGGAAAGGTCCTAGTGGACCCTGTAGAGCAGTCATGTTTGGCGGTATTGGAACAAAGTTGCCAGTGTGCTGAAACCTGGCACGAGGTCTGTGTTGTGATTTACCATGATCCCTGAACTTCTGCTGTGGCGTGACTGCAAGCACATCGTCTGGGACAAGCCAGCATGTGGCCACAATCTCTGAGGCTCGGCAGCAGCGTGATCACACAAATGTTCCCGAGGGCAAGCCAGCAACTAGCCATTCCTCGGCAAGACCCTCCTCCAGAGGGTCCCAGTGGGTCCAAGCCACAGGGTGGTCAGAAGTGAGGGGGTTGGAATTAGAGCCCCATCTGAGATAAAATTTGGGAGGGACGTGCCGCAGGCATGCGATGGCTTAGACATGGACAGGGATAGTGTAGAAGTGGGTTGTGGACAGAAGCCAGAGACAAAGGAGAGGCGCTTGTAGGTGAATGTTCAATGCGCCTGTGCCAGAGTCGGGGAAAGCTGGGTGCTGCCATTTTCATCTCTCCTACACATGGGCATCAATGTGCCTGCACACACAAAATGCTGAGTCAGTAAACTAAACAGAATCACCTAGTGAAGAACGTAGCCATTACACAACTGAGCCAACCAAGACTTAAAGGACCATCACAAGTCTTTCTGCCTGCATAGTGTACGGACAATAAAATGCTTCATAGTTTGACTGGTAGGGGAAACTAGATATAGTTTCATGCAAATTTTATTCTGCTTACTGGTCCATATATTTTTTCTCTTTGTTTTCTCTTCCTGTTCTTGGATACAGAAAGAGAAGAAACATTTTTGATTTTTGTTTTCATAAAAATATTTTTAATTTTTTCTGTATTTTATTTTTTTGGTAATTTTTAAAATTCTATTTTACTTTTTTCATCTCATTTTATTCTATTTTACTATATAAATCTTTTCAAATTTTTAATGTTTTCTTACTTTTTTCTTTTATATCCTCTTCCTTTCTTCTCTATTCTATCAAGTTTCTTTCAACATCCAGACCCAAACACACTTAAAATCTAGCTTCCTTTATGAGATTTGTTTGTGTTGTTTTAATTTTTAAAATTTTAATTATTTTATTTTATTAGTTCTTTTCTTCTTCTAAAATGAAAAAATGAAGGGATTCACCCCAAAAGAAAGAACGAGAAGAAATGAAAGCCAACTTAATCAACATAGATATAAGCAAGATATCAGAATTAGAACTTATAACCACGAGAATAAGAATACTAGCTGGGGTTGAATAAAGCATAGAAATCCTTTCTGCAGAGATAAAAAAAGTAAAAGGTAGTCAAGATGTTATTAAAAATGCTTTAACTGAGATGCACTCTCTAATGGATTCCATGGCGGCAAGGGTGGATGAAGCAGGCAGCAAATCAGCAATATAGAACACAAAAGTATGGAGAATAATAAAACAGAAAAAAAGAGGGAAAGTGAGGCAAAAGAACACGTTATAAGAATTCAAGAACTCAGTGAGTCATTAAAAAGGAAGAGCATCCAAATCATTAGGTGTCTCAGAAGATAAGGAAATAGCAAAAGGGGTAAAAGGTTTATGTGAGGAAGCCATAGCAGAAAACTTTCCTAACCTGGGGAATGACACAGACATCAAAATTCAGGAAGCACAGAGACCACCATTAGATTCAACAAAAACCGACGACCAATAAGGCATATCATAGTCAAATTGACAAAATACACAGACAAGGAAAGAATCATGAAAGCAGCAAGGGGAAAATGTCCTTAACCTACAAAGAAAGGCAGATCAAGTTCACAGCAGACCTATCTACAGCAACTAGGCAGGCCAGAAAGGAGTGGCGGGATATATTCAATATGCTGAACTGGAAAAATATATATGCAGCTAAGAATTCTTTATTCAGCAAAGCTGCCATTCAAAATAGAAGTAGAGATAAAAGGTTTTCCAAACAAACAAAAGCTAAAGAAGTTCATAACCAATAAACCAGCCCTTGAAGAGATTTTAAGGGGAACTTTCTGAGGGGAGAAAAGACAAGCCAAAATAGAAAACAACAAAAACAGCAAAGACTGCAAAGGACCAGAGAACACAACCAGAAACTCCAACTCCTCAGGCAACATAATGGCAATAAATTCATATCTTTGAGTACACACTCCAAATGTCAATGGACTAACAACTCCAATAAAAGGCAGGGTAACAGAATGGATAAGAAAACAAGATCATCTATATGCTGTTTACAAGAGGTCAGTGTTAGCCCGAAAGACACATTCAGATGGGAGTTAGGGGATGAAGAAATATCTATCATCCTAATGATCACCAAAAGAAAGCCACGGTAGCCATTCTTTGATATAAGTATATATAAGTATATCAGATAATCTAAATTTAAAAATAAAGACTGTAACAAGGGATGAATAAGGGCATTATATCATAATTAAGGGATCTATCTACCAAGAAGTTCTAACAATTGTAAATGTTTATGCCCCAAAGGAGAAACACCCAAATATATAAATCAATCACAAACATACAGAAATTCACTGATATTAATGCAATAATAGTAGGGGTCTATAACCCCTTACTTACTACAATGGACAGATCATCTAAGCAGAAAATCAACAAGGAAATAATGGCTTTGAATGACACACTGGATCTGTTTGACTTATTGGATGTATTCAGAACATTTTATCCTAAAGCAGCAGAATGCACATTCTTCTGGAGTTCACATGGAACATTCTCCAGAGTGGATCACATATGGGGACACTGGGACACAAATCAGCCCTCAACCATACAAAAAGATAGAGATCATACCATGCATGTTCCAGACCACAATGGTTTGAAACTTGAAATCAACTACAAGAAAAAAATTGGACAGATAATGAAAACTTGGAGTGTAAGAAACATCCTACTAAAGAATGAACGAGTTAACCAAGAAGTTAAAGAGGAAATTAAAAAGTACATGAAATCCAATGAAAATGATAACACCACAGTCCAAAACCTCTTGGATGCAGCAAAGACAGTCGTAAGAGGGAAGTATACAGCAATCCAGGCCTCCCTAAAGAAGGAAGACAGGTTTCAGATACAAAACATAGACTTACACCTTATAGAGCTGGAAAAAGAACAGCAAATAAAACCCCAGACCATCAGAGGATGGGAAATAAATATTTGAGCAGAAATCAATGCTATGGAAATAATTTTTAAAAACCAGAATAGATCAATGAAACCAGGAGCTGGTTCTTTGAAAAAATTAACCCCCTTGACCAGTTTGATCAAAAAGAAAAAGGAAAGGACCAAAATTAAAAAAAATCGAGAATGACAGAGGAGAGATCACAAACAACAGTACAGTAATGGAAACTAATAGGAGAATATTATGAGCAATTATATGCCAATAAAATTGGCAATCTGGAAGAAATGGACAAATTCCTAGAAACATATAAACTACCAAAACTGAACCAGGAAGGAATTGAAAATTTGAACTGAACCATAACCAGTAAAAAATTGATTTAGTAATCAAAAATCTCCAAAAGAATAAGATTCCAGACCGTAGTTGCACCCTGTCCCTTAGCATCCTCCCCTGCCATGGCCTCCCCCACCCCCGTTCCCCAAAGATCGGAGCCTCCCCTCCTCCTTCTGTGTGCCTGTGGCTCTGGGGAACCTGAATGGGCTGGGGTAACCCTGTGGAGGCCAGGGGGCTCCCCATTCAAGTAGTGCAGGCACCGGGCGTGGGGGCAACTCCCTGCTGACCTCACTGTGCCCCACATGGCCCTGATGGCATGGCATCTCCGTTCTGACTTTCCTGAAACTGGTCTCGGTGTTGTTGCCGGTCGTACCTCTAACACCTGTCCTGCCCTTCCTGAGCCACCTTCTACCTCCCATCTTGTGGTCCTTCCTGGTCAGGACTTCAGTGTCTGTTGCCCCGCTTGCTGGACCCGGCTCCGGGTGTAGACCGTGCCCTCCAGGCCCCATTACAGGAACTATGCCCTCAGGGCATACACCCTTCTGAGACAGTTTTCCAGCCATAACCTTCTTCTGGGAGCCGACTGCCGTTGTGGTCACTTAGGCTGCTACCTTCCGGGGTCCGTTGCTGCTGTTTGGTGGCCACCATTCATAGCACAGCAGGCAGGTCCTGGGCTGCTGGTGGGAGCGCAGGAGCAGAGGAGAAAGAGGAAGAGTCATGGACACCGCAGTAGCCACTGAGCTCACAGAGTTGTGAATATCAGTATTTTTTAAATTGTTGACTGGCATTTTACTATGTAGAGTTTATCATACTCTGTTTTCCATTCTTTTCCTCATGACTGTTTTGATTGAGTCTGATATGTGATTATTATAGAAAAAAACCTAATATAAACATTTATGTACCAACTTTTTATAGTTCTACATTTCTAATGAAATTACTAAATGTTTAGAAGTCTAATGCTGTTGGGACACCTAGGTGGCTCAGTCGGTTCATGCTCCGACTTCAGCTCAGGTCATGATCTCATGGTTTTTGGCTCTGAGCCCCGCATCAAGCTCTGTGCTGACAGCTCACAACGTGGAGCCTGCTTAAGATTCTGTGAGTCCCTCTCTTTCTGCTTCTCCCCTGCTCGCTCTATGTCTCTGTCTCTCAAGATACAATAAAGACATAAAATGTTTTTTAAGTCTAAAGCTGTTGCATAGGAAAAACACATGTTAGATTTTATAAGAAATATCCAACGAGTATTTTCAGTTTTTATAACATTAAACTTCCACTAGTGATAACGTTTGTTATATCACATACCTGTCAATGCTTTGTTGTGTGCACCTTTTTAAACAGTCATTTGGGGCAACTGGGTGGCTCAGTGGGTTAAATGTCTTACTTCGGCTCGGTCATGATCTCACGGTTTGTGGTTCAAGCCCAGAGTCAGGCTCTGTGCTGACAGTTTAGGCAGCTCAGACAGACCTGCTTCGGATTCTGTGTCTCCCCTCTCTCTGCCCCTCCCCTACTCATGCTCTGTCCTCTGTCTCTCAAAAATAAGTAAACATTGAAAAACATTTTTGTAAAAGTCACTTAAAACTCATTTTAAACTATACAAAGCTTTATGTCTCTATGGTTTGAATTTGCATTTGATATATATATGTATATATATCATGCTTCTGTATAAATTTCTCTCTCTTTTTTCTTGGCTTCTTCTTTTTCTATAACTGTGTCTTCTAATCACCTATTCTCCTCTCTGCATCTTCAATCCGAGCATTGGCAGCCTCCATCTTATTCTCCTCATTTATAGCCTTTTTAAACTTGTCACAGCTATTTTGAAGGTTCCTAGTCATTGTATCAATATCTTGTCTGACAGCTTCTATGCTTTTTTCAAGCTCAGTGATTAATTTTATGATAATCATTCTAAATTCTTGTTCAGTTATGTTGCTTGTGCCTGCTTTGAGCACTTCTGTACCTGTGATTTCTTCCTGGAGTTTCTTTAGGGGAGAGTTCTTTTGTTTCATTATTTTGGCTAGCTTTCTGTCTTTGTCAGTTTTAAAAGCTCTTTCTACACTCTGCGTCTGTTGGTATGGCTCTCTTAAAGGAGGCTCTTTGAGTGTCTAGGGTCTGTCGTTTCAGGAGATGTTCTTTTAATGGTGTCTCTCAGTTTCTCTTGTTGTGACTGTAATTAATATATTTCCTTACTCAGGGATATTTGAGACTTTCCACTATGTATGCTTTGTCCTATTTTTTGAGGTAGCCCTGAAAAGGAAAACAGACAGACAAACACACAGGGAACACAAGCACACAAACACACTGACAGATCTGGTAAAGAAGCAAACCAAATGGGAAAGGAAGTGAGCAGGATAGAAAAGGGAGGACAGAAAAGGAGAAAAAAAAAGTCGGGGGCACACAGAGACAGCCAGGGAAAAAGGACAGTCTGAGAGCCTAAATCCTGTGGAGGAGAGAGATAAGATTGAGATAACAGAAAAATATCTGGATGGTAAGCATTGATCTAATCAGAGCAGTGCTTAAATGTTGGTCTTTCCCAGACTCCAGGGGGAAAGGGAGAAAAGGAGAAAATAGGAAAATAGAAAAGAGAAACCAAGGGGAAAATTATAAAAAATTAAAAATTAAAAATAATTTGGAAAGAAAAAAATGTTTTAAAATATTAAAAAATCACAGGAAAAGAAGAATCCAGCTCTCCAGCACAGATGGGCATGGTTCAATGTAGGCAGGTCTGGTCTCAGGGCCTGGTCTCTGAGGCCCCGCCTTAGTGGATGCAGGGAGAAGAATGGCGGCGCCTCAAGTCCCTCTCAGACCATGTGTTGCCAGCATCTCTCTTGAGTCCAACCTCCGCGTGCCATGGGCGGGTCAAATTGTTTTGGTTTTCTAAGGTCCGCTAGGCCTTCAAATCCTAGTCCACCCACTTTAGTGTTTCCATTACTGTTAAAATAACCTCTGGCAGCCAGGCGGTTTTCTGGTCGGGACTGCGCAGGGGAGGAAATCGGAGAGCCAGCCCTTCCCTGGCTCCACCTGAGGTCTGTGGGCTGCCGGGCCCACCAGATGGCAAGCCCGCTGAGGGGGTTGGATTTCTCTCCCTGCACCCAGCGGCTGCAGATGGAAAGTTTGTCTCTGCACCACACCACAGGCTACGGTCTCCTCTCAGTCTCTCCTCTTCCCCTCTGCTCTGTACCTCCCTGGAGGCCGGTCGTGCCCAGCATCTTGCGCTGCCGCCTGGCGCTCCCTCCCTCAGAGTCTCCTGTCCCAGTTCTCACTCACTCAGGCATCGGCGAGGCGACATCAATAAGGGGTCAGTGTACGCACCTCCGCTTCTTCTTTTACTGATGACTTTGATATTTGGTTCATGGTCTCTTCTTATCACAAGTGCTGTCATCATCC
>NC_043705.1:864372-867922 GCF_006229205.1 Suricata suricatta
GTTGTTGTATATGAAATGAGGGTAAAATAAAGTGTATTTCATTAAGGTTGTTTATACATTTTTGCCCATGTGATATATTTTTTTCCTGGTACCTTCACAAGTTTCCCCAGCTTTATTGAAATATTATTGACATAACATATGTGACTTTAAGGTTTACAGCATGATGGCTTGACAAACCTATATGCTGTGAAACGCTTACCACACTATGTTAGCTGGCACTTTTCGTCCCTCAAATAACTGCATTTTTATAGCTATATCATTTATTTATTTTTATTTATAGTTTACTGTCAAGTTAGTTTCCATATAACACCCAGTGCTCTTCCCCACTAGTGCCCTCTTCCATGCCCATCACCCCCCTCCCTCTTCCCCCTCCCCTTCAGCCCTCAGTTTGTTTTCAGTATTCAAGAGTCTCTCATGATTTCCCTCCCTCCCTCTCCCTGACTCTTTCCCCACTTCCTCACCCCATGGCCCTCTGTTAGGTCTCTCCTGTTAGACCTATGAGTGCAAACATATGGTATCTGTCCTTCTCCGTCTGACTTATTTCTCTTAGCATGACACCCTCGAGGTCCATCCACTTTGCTACAAATGGCCAGATTTCATTCTTCCTCATTACGATGTAATACTCCATTGTATACATATACCACATCTTCTTGATCCACTCATCAGTGATGGATATTTAGGCTCTTTCCATGATTTGACTATTGTTGACAGTGCTGCTATGAACATTGGGGTCCATGTGCCCCTATGCATCAGCACTTCTGCATCCCTTGGGTAGATCCCCAGCAGTGCTCTTGTTGGGTCATAGCATAGGGGAGTTCTACTGATAGTTTTTTGAGGAACCTCCACACTGTTTTCCAGAGGGGTTGTACCAGTTTACATTCCCATGAACAGTGTAGGCAATATCATTCAAAAGCAACTTTTTAAACAACTTTCAAGTGTCGCTTGGGTAGCTGAGTCAGTTAGGTGTCCTACTCTATATTTCAGCTCAGATCCTGATTTCATAGTTTGTGGAATAGACCCCCAAGTCAGACCATGCACGGAGCCTGCTTGAGATTCTCTATCCCTCTCTGTTGGCTCCTCCCTTGCCCTCTCACTTTCTCTCTCTCTCTCTCTCTCTCTCTCTCTCTCTCTCTCAAAATAAATAAATAATTTTAAAAAAGTAAACAGCTTTCAAGTACATTATAGAGTATTGTTAATTATAGGCACTATGCTATACATTTGCTTTCAAGGCCTTGTAGGTGGAATTTTGTGTCATGTGGCCAATATATATCTGTAGCCAACATTCTATTTCTATTTCTGAATTCAGGTTTTTAATTATTTTATTTTATTTTTAAGTTTATTTATTTATTTTTGAGAGAGAGAGAGAGAGAACTGGTGGGGAGTAGGCAGAGATGGGGAGAGGATCTGAAGTTGGCTCTGCTGTGACAGTACAGAGCTCAATGCACGGCTGAAAGTCACAAACCAGGAGAACATGACCTGAGCTGAAGTGGGGCACGTAATCAACTGAGCCACTGAAGCCCTCCTGAGTTCAGAGTTTAGACTACACATATAAGGGATAATATATAGTATTTCTTTTTTTCTTTCTGACCTTTTCACTTATTATATTGCACTAAATATTAATACTTTAAATGGAAGGATTTTATCATTTTTATGGCTGAATAATATTCTATTATTATTTACAAACCACATTTTCTTTCTCCACTTATATCCATCAGTGGAAACAGGGTGATTCCATATCTTGGCTAGGGAATAATGCTCCAGTGAACACGGGGTGCACATCTCTCTTAATAATGATTTAATTTCTTTGTATATGTAACCAGAAATGAGATTACTACACTACATGCTGGTTACTATTTTTAATTTTCTTAAAGAACCCTTCATGATGTTTTCCTTAGTGGCTGTAACAATTCACATTCCCACCAACAGTACACAAAAGTTCCTGTTTCTCTGTGTCCTAGCCAACACTTGTTCTCTCTTGTCCTTTGACTACTCACCTTCTTAACAGTATGAGTGATAGCTTGTTGTGGCTTAGATTGCATTTCCTTGATGAGGAGGGTTTGGAGTCTAGGTCCATGGGTGATGGACTGGTCTGAGATGGGCTGGGGGTTCCTGCCTACGGGAACTGGCTTGATGCTCAGGTGGTTTGGAAACATGGGTTTGTGGTGATTGGCCTGGCATGGGGCCTGGGTTTGCAGCTGCCCACCTGGAGCCCAGGTTTGCAGGGACCAGTTTGGAGCCTGTGGTCACAGAAACCACCTGGTTGCAGAGTGGGCCAGGAACACGTGTTCATGGTGGCAGCCTGTGGATCACCAGAACCGCCCAAGTCTGGAGCCTGTGGTCACAGAAACCACCTGGCTGCAGAGTGGGTCAGGAACCTGTGTTCATGGTGGCAGCCTCTGGATCATCAGAACCGCCCAAGTCTGCAGAAGTCATCTGGGACCACTGGAGCCGATATGTGCTGTGCAGAACCAGAGGTTTGTGTTAGCAGGAGCCTTCAGGGACCCACCTAGGGCCATGGGGTGGTCTTGGAGTGGGGCTGGCTGGAACAGGGGATGTGGTTGAGTCAGATAGTCACTTCACTCTCCTTCCTGGGGAAGGTGTACTTTCTCTGCGCTGGGCTGTCCAGGTATGTGGGAACAATGATAGAGGTAATGTGAATCTATCTTCCCTGCCTTCCTCAATGTATCTTTTCTTGTCTCTGTGCTTCATCCAGAAGTACCTGGAATTCATGACTCTTGTGCAGGTATTTTTGTGCCTGGATAGTTGTTCAAATGGGTGTTTCCAAAATGTTAGGCATTGGGTTTTAGATGTTTCTGGGCCACTTCCCCTATGAAATATTGATTAATGTGTCTTGCCGTATTACATTTTGTCACAGACTATGAGTCCAGGGTTCTCTCTTGTCCAGAAAGAGAGCAGACGCAGAAATGAAAGGGAGAGAGGCTAATTTCTGGGAGACAAGAGACCGGAACAGGGGTTTTGTGTCTGTATTTATTGAGCTTAAAAGCTTTAAATGGAAGGATTTTATCCTTCTTATGGCTGAATAATATTCTATTATTATTTATAAAGGTTTTATTATTATTTATAACAAAGTTTTCATACGTGGTGTGTAAAGAGCAAAAGGTCCGGGGGGGGGTGTGGTATTTGAAGTTGAGGTTAAACTTACTGCCGCCTGAGGACAGATGGACCTTGTTTCTCTGTGGGCGGTCCAGCTGAGTAGCTCCTCCCTCCGAAGTTCAAGCTTGCTGGAGCGTGCCGACTCAAGGCCAGCAAGGCACCCTTTCCACCAACTGGGCGACGCCCCCTGTAGCTGCTTTCTGTTTTATGCTTTGTTCTACTTACTCAGGGGCTTGGGCCCTTTCACCCTCAGATGCTCTCTGCCTCCGACTGTTCTCTGATGCTGTGGAGGCAGCTTTCGGCCCTAAGCCTTATTTTACTTAATGAATAACCTTGGGCGCTTTCACCCTGTGATGGCTTTCCACCCTAAGCTTTGTTAACCTGTTGGGACAAGTGTAAAGAATTCTTAAACTTATTTCCCACACATTTCCTTCCT
>NC_043705.1:868022-872213 GCF_006229205.1 Suricata suricatta
TCTATTTAAAAGGAAAAAAGTTAAAATGGATTAAATTCTTCCTGTCAAATTTGAAAAGGAACACTGTAAAAAGCAATCGAACAAACAAATGAATAAAAACAAAGAAGCCCCTAAAACTAAATTGACTTGTATTAAAGAACCATCTATAAACATGAAAAAAATTTCAAAAAAAAAACATTAACTTTGAACAAAAACAACAAAAAAAGAAAGATGTGGATAAAAGTTGATGAAACATAGGAAATAATATGAAGAAAAAGACAAAATACAAACTAATAAATGCAGACTAAACTACAATGCTCCCAGAAGAGTAGAGTTGGCTGAAATAAATTTCAATATATTTAATTTAATCAACATGTGTAATTAAGAAAAACAAGAAAATAGCTAACGTGATAAAGACATAAAGATGTGAAAATAATTAACATGTAAGTGAATGAGTTAGAACAGGGAATTCAGTTAATGTATAATTGGAGTTTCCAAAATAGGAAATAATTGTAAAAATGATATAATTAAATTATAACCTGAGAAAATTTTTCAGAAGTTAATGAAGATCTTAGCATACATTTTTTAAAGACCCGATGTATACTTGTGACAATAACATAGATGAGTCAATTTTAAACCATGTTCTGGAAAATACAGTTACATTTTAAAGACAAAATTTTAAGAGCTTCCAGATTAAAAAAATAAAATCAAGTACTGTAAACAAGGAAAGAAAACAGAATGTCATCAAACTTCTTAAAATACTTTTCAAAACAAATCACTTGAGCAGCATAATGATTTTCAAGAAACTCAGTCATAGAAACAAAAGTGTCATATCTGGATGCTATATCTAAGCACATTGTCCTTTAGTATAGAAGATAGTTTTTTCCCCTCTTTGTCTTTTTATTTTATTTTGGTTTTTAATAGTTTATTGTCAAATTAGATTCCATATAACACCCAGTGCTCTTTTTAGACATTCACCAAAATAAGGAATGCTATGGTGTTAACCTTCTTGGGGAAACTGCTAGAGGATAGTCTGCTCACAAGTAATAACTTGAAAAATTCTGGGGGAGGTTTTGACGGTGATCATGAGTAATTTAATAAAATTGATAAAGCACTAACTAGACTTATCAAAAAAGAAAAGGGAAAGGATACAAATAAAGAAAACTACAAATGAGAGAGGAAAATACAAACGATTATAAGATAATATTATGAAAACTGTATGCCAATAAACTGGACAATCCAGGGGAAAAATTGATAAATACCTAGAAATACATAAACTATCACAAGGGAAACAAGAAGTAATAGAAAACTTAAACAGTCCGATAACCAGCAAAGAAACTTAGTTATTCATCCAAAATATCCAAACAAACTAAAGTCCAGGGTCAGATGACTGGGCTTGCCAGGGGAGTTCTACCAAACACTTCAGGACGAGCTAAGACCTATTTATCTCAAACTACTACAAAAAATAGAAATGGAAGGAAAAGTTATAAATTCATTCTATAAGCTAATATTTACCTGAGACCAAAAGGAGGTAAATACTCCAGGAAACAAACAAACAAAACCACAGACCAATCTCCCTGATGAGCATGCATGCTAAATATCTCAAAGAAATGCTAGCAGCCAAATCCAACAGTATGTTAAGAGAGTCACCACCATCAGGTGAGATCATTCCTGAGATGCAATGGTGGTTCAATATTTGCAAATCAGTCATGGGATGCACCACATTACTAACTGAAAGGAAGAATAAGAACCTTATGATCATTTCAGTCGATGCAGAAGAAGCATTTGACAAACTACATCCATTCATGACAAAAGCTTTCAACAAAGAAAGGTGAGAGGGAACATACATTAACATAATAAAGAACATTTAAAAAACCAACTAATATCATTGTCAATGAGGAAAACCTGAGAAATTTTCCTCTATGATCAGGAACAGGACAGGGATGTCTATTCTCATCACTGTTAATTAACATAGTATTGGAAGTCTAAACACAGCAATCATACAACACAAAGAAGTAAAACGCATCCAAATCAGCAAGGAAGAAGTAACTATTTTACTATTTGCAGATAACATGATATTTTATACAGAAAATCTTAAAAATGGGTCCTAGAACTATACATGAATTCAGTAAATTCACAGGTTACAAAGCCAACATATAATAATCTCTTGCACTTTTATTCACCAATGTAGAGCAAAAGAAGAAATAAATGAAGAAATCGAGAACTGCAGCAAAACAAGATCCCCAGAAATAAACCTAGCAAACATGTAAAATACTGTACTCTGAAAACCATATAATACTGATGAAAAACATTACAAGTGACACAAAAAATGGAAAGACATTCTATGTTTGTGGATTGGAAGAAGAAATATTTTTTAAGATTCTATACTACAGAAAGCATATTTAATGCAACCCCTATCATAATGCCCATAGCGTTTTGACTGTACTAAAAGAAATAATCCTAAAATTTATATGGAGCCACAAAAGACCCCAAATAGCTATAGCAATCTTTAAAAAGAAAATCAATGCTTGAAGCATTAAATTTTGGGACTTCAAGTTATATTATAAACCTGTTGTGAATCAAGACAGTATGTTATTGGAAAAATAGACATGTAGATCAATAGAACAGAATAAAAAACCCAGAAAGGAATCACAACTTTGATTTTTGACAAAACAGGAAAGAATAACCAATGGATAAGGAGTCTCTTCACCAAATGGTATTAGAAAACTGGAGAGTAACATGCAAAAGAATGAAACTGGATCAATTTATTACACCATGCACAAAAATATATTCAAAATGAATTAAAGACCTACATTTGAGTTAGGAAACCATAAAATCCTAGAGGACAGCACAGACAATAACCTCTTTGACATTGCCTATAACAACGAACTTCTAGTTATGTCTCCCTGGCAAGGAAAACATATTAGAATTTCAGCAAAATAAAAAGCAGAGAAGGAAACTATGAAACTGTCATAAAAACCACAAGACAACCTACATACTGGGAGAAGACATTTGCAAGTGAAACCTCTAATAAAAGCTTAGTATCCAAAAAAACATAAATAATTTATACACACACACGAAGAGCAAATAATCCAAGCCAAAAATGTGCAGAAAACATGAATATACATTTTAAGACATGAATATACATTTTTGCAAAATCATGCAGATGACTAACAGACACATAAAAAGAATCTCAACATTAATTATCACTGGGAAAATTTCATAAAAACTACAGTGAGATATCACCTCACAATTGTCAGTATGTCTAATATTAACATCACAAGGAAAAAGAGGTGTTGGGGCAGAGGAGGATAAAGTTGAACACTCTTATACTGTTGGGAATCCAAACTGGTTCAGCCACTCTGACAACTGTATGGAGTCTCCTCAAAAAAGTTAAAAGTAGAACTATCCTAAGATACAGCAATTGCACTACTAGATATTTACCTAAAGAATATAAAAATACTAATTTGAAGGGATGCATGCACCCTGATATTTATAGCAGTATTATCTGCAACAGCCAAATTATGGAAAGAGCCCAAATGTCCATCAACTAATGAATGGCTGAAGAAGATGTGTGATATATATTATATATACTGCTCAGCCATAAAAAAAAAGAATGAAATCTTACTATTTGCAACAAAGTGAGTAGAACTAGAGAGTATTATGTTAAGCAAACTTAGTCAGTCAGAGAAAGATATATACGATATGATTTCACTCATACATGGAATTTAAGAAACAAAAGAAGCCATCATGGGGAAAAATAAAGAAGGAAACCAAGAAACAGACTCTTAACTATAGAGAACAAACTAATGGTTACCAGAGGAAAGGTGGGTGGTGGGATGGGTAAATCGAAATGGAGATCAAGGAGTGTACTTTTGATAAGTACACAGTTGTGTATGTAAGTGTTAAATAACTAAATTGCACACCAAAAACAAATATTATATTGTATGTTAACAGACAAGAATTTAACAAACCTTTAAACAATAATGCTATTATTTTTAGAAAAAAATAGTCTATTTTTGTGGTTCTAAAAGTCAGTAATCCATATAAAATGTATTCTATTTTGTTTTATTTATTAAAGTTATATATCATTGTTATTTCTCCCCAAGACTCTTCACAAAACTACCTTATTTTTCAAGCTATAAGTGAAAGGATTCAACATAGGGATGATGACCAAATAGAACAAGATCAAGATCAGTTTGTAGGAGCACA
>NC_043705.1:872313-876381 GCF_006229205.1 Suricata suricatta
CTAGCAGGAAAACAAGAGAGACCTAATGGAGAACCAGGGGGAGCGGAGGAGGGAGAGAGAGTTGGGGAGAGAGAGGGATGCAGAACTTGAGAGACTATTGAATGCTGAGAATGAACTGAGGGTTGAGGGGGAAGGAGGAGGGGGGAAAAGAGGTGGTGGTGATGGTGGAGGGCACTTAAGGGGAAGAGCACTGGGTGTTGTATGGAAAACAATTTGACAATAAAGTATTATGTAAGAAAAAAAAAGATCAGTTTGTCTTCCTCTACTAAATAGAGAGATTTGGGCTTCATGTTACTGATCCATCCTGTTCCATAATATGCGGTCACCACAATAAGGAGGGAAGTGCATGTGGAGGTCTTTGCAGTTGTTGCTGTTGTTGTTGTTGTTGTTGTTGTTGCTGGTCCCCCTTAGCCAATTCCATTTTCATCACGGCCACCAAGAAGTGAAACTAGGGGAGTATAATGAGAACAAAGGGGAACGATATTGTCCTAGCCTAACCTATGACCCTCATGGTCTTCTGCAGAAATACATCAGTAAAAAACATGTGAAGAAGAATAAGTAATTCACAGAAAATCTAGTCAAGAACATATGGACCATGAAGTAGAGAGACACCATTGAGGCAAAAATACTGATGTCTAGGCTCCCAGAGTCAATGCCACAAATACAGACCAGTTGAACCAGATAAATGGATATTCAGTGGGTAACAAATGACCATGTAGTAATCCAAAGTCATCAGTACAAGAAAAAAGCACTCAGTTGCCTCCTTCTCGTCAAAGCAGAAATAATATATGGTTTTTTGCTTGTAACAAACACCTTGGGAACAACAAGTATATTAAAATTTGTTGAGAAAATCCAGATAAAGAGGAAGAAATACATGCATGTCTACACAATGGAGTTCAGAATGACTAAGGTGATAGTGACTGTGTTTCCATAAAGATTCACCAGGTAGACAAGAAAGAAGTAGAAGAACAGGAGGATCTCATCTCGGGACAATTGGAAAATCCCATGAGAACAAGCTCAGTGATGGTACTGGAATCCTCATACCCATGAAAAGCAAAATGTAAAAGTGGTGCCATGTGAAAATAAGGAAATGTACCAAATTTATCGTACAGCAAATGCAAACCTCATTACAAATATAGCTTGAATTCGAGTGAGGGGTGTGTGTGTGTGTGTGTGTGTGTGTGTGTGTGTGTGTGTGTAATTTCATTGGACATACATGTTATTATTTAGACAAAATCAGAATTCTTCTATCAGTTCAGCTATGATTCAACCACTAACACACTTAAGAGAATAAAAGAAAATCAAGTGTGTGACTTACAGATAATTTCTCCTACCTCTTCCAAAGTTGAATGAACTGACTTACAACTAAAATGTGTAGTAGGGGCTATATGGTATGATTCTATGAACACATGGGTTCTAAAAATTCTCATAAGCAGTAGCCAGAGACTACAATTTTATGTAATGCACCTTTGCCTTGCTTTTTAAAGTAATATTATTGAGGTATAATTGACATACAATACAACTTTATATTAGATTCAGACTTGTAACATAGTGATTTGATAATTCTACACCTTATACGATGCTCACCAGAACTGTAATCCCCACCTGTCATCCTCCAGCATTAAACTCCTTCGGACTTTTAATAATTACATGGCAATGATCCCTTCATCATGCCACTTTTTCATGGACACACTTATCTCATTCTCAAAGTTGACAACTCTACTGTACATTAAACTTTCAAAAATTATTTATTAATTTTTTTAGAGAGAGAGAGTGGGGAAAGGGCAGAGGGAGAGCAAGAGAGAATCTTAAACAGGCTCCACACCTAGCATGTAGTGGGACACACGGTTTGGTCCCACAGCCTTGGGATCGTGACATAGGCTAATATCAAGAGTCAGTCACTTAATTCACTGAGCCACCCAGGCATCCTTTAAATGGTTTTCACAAATTTTAAGAGTATGTTGAATTTCAGAAAAGTAAGGCTTGCCAAAAATAAAGGCCATTTATTTCATTCTTCAACCATAAAAAGAAAAGAAATCAAATCAGAAACATACTTAATCCATATACCTATTGCATGAAACTGAATTGAGAATTAGAAGAAAATGTCATTATAAGTTTGTTGGCTTATTTGTTTATTTTGGCCAGGGATGATAAGTTCCATGTAAGGATATAATTTACTTACTGAAATATATTAGCGTGTACAGTTTCAAAAAGAACACTGAGAGGAGCTAGTTACCTTTACGTTAATAAGCTAAACAAACATACTTTTCTCATTGTTAAAAATGTCTGCTTGAGAAGGACAGATACCATACGTGAATTTCACTCAAATTGGAGAAACTTAACAGAGGACCATGGGGGAGGGGAAGGTGGAAATAGTTGGGGAGAGAGAGGGACGCAAACCATGAGAGACTCTTGAATACTGAGAACAAACTGAGGGTGAATGGAGGAGAGGGAGAGGAGAAGAGGGTGATGGGCATGGAGGAGGCACTTGTGGGGATGAGCCCTGGGTGTTACATGAAAACCAACTTGACAATAAACTATTAAAGAAAAAAAAACGTCTGCTCAAGAATGAGAATTATAATCTGTTATCTTTGGTGAAATCTGTTAACTCCATTACCACAACAAGAGAAAAAATCTCAAAGTGAAGATTTTTAAAAAGAATACTTAGCGACACTGTATCTATTTAAGGTCAAACATTTCTTACATGAAAGTTTTTCAAGACTAAGGTCAATTCAAGGGAGGATTTTCAATGTTTTGGCTTATATCTCTCTTCCATTAAAATAGATCATTGTCAACAAGATAGTGTAAAAGTAAATTTTATTTCAATGTGAGCATGTATTCCAGTGGTATCAGTAGGTTATGGCAATAAAAAGTCACAGTGGCTAAAAGAACTTGAGTATCCATTTGTTCACAATTTGTCACCTTTGGAAAAGTATGAGAAAGCAAAGGATTTATAGCCTTAAAATTATGGCATTAATAAAGTTTCTGTAAAACATAAGCAAGAATGTACATAGTTTTGGGATTTGGAGCTAATGAATCAGTGTGTTCATCACTCTTGAGTAGGATGGTGTGCATGTAACACAGATTTGTTTCCTTCCATTGGCCAGCAGAGAGCTCTGCAATTTAAGGCATTTTGGACACAGCACAGAATTGTTTTCATTGGTGTTTTCAGGGACCCATTTCTATCCTAGGAACCACAATAGCCTTAAGAGTTTGGCTAACTTTTCAAGCAATGAGATGGAAATTTGTCAGAATTGACAACGATCTAAGGTGCTTTGAATGTCATTAAAACAGAAAATAATTTATGACATTCAAATTAAGAAATATGACTTTTCTAATTATCCATTGATCTTTAAACAGTTTTAGCATAAAATATATGCCAGCTAGATGATTAGCAAGTGGTGAAAGAGTAAAAGTCATCTACAAAAGCCAAACAGAAATCTTCAATGTTAACAGGGAAATAAACCTCAAAATAAGTGATAGTGTTATTTGACATAGATTAAAAAAGACTATGGATAAAATGTTTGAGATGTTAGAGGACAAATTTTAGATGCTGAAAAAAATGAAAACTATACAATGGAAATGAAAGTAAAATACAAAAAGCAATCATGAAATAATTGAAGTTAAAAACCCAAGGGATAAGATTTACTTCAATGTCAACCAATTCAAGCATGATTTTTGGGGAAATTAAAATTTTAATTATGAAATATATATAAAAAATAAGAGTATGAAAAATGGAAAGAATAGTTGAAGTTTTTAAATAAAATCTGTCAGATTTAGAAGATTTACACTTTGTAAAGGTTTACTCTATTGCTCCAGTAATGAAGACTATGGGTTGGGTATTAACTGTAAATAGATAAATGAAGCACGTGAAAGGCTGTAGAAATAGACCCGCACACTCATGAACACTGATCTCCAACAAATGAAGGAAGGAAATGTGTGGGAAATAAGTTTAAGAATTCTTTACACTTGTCCCAACAGGTTAACAAAGCTTAGGGTGGAAAGCCATCACAGGGTGAAAGCGCCCAAGGTTATTCATTAAGTAAAATAAGGCTTAGGGCCGAAAGC
>NC_043705.1:876481-880383 GCF_006229205.1 Suricata suricatta
TATACACTAACCCTCCCACCCAAGAGGCCATGATCATCTTCAGGCAGACCTGGGTTCTCATGATGGTGGGGTATCTGAGAGGGATACAGATGGCAACATAGCGGTCAAATGACATAATTGCCAGGATAAAAAACTCAATTGTCCCAAAGAGAAAATAAAAGAAAGATTGGGTGATACAGCCTCCAAAGGATATGGTATTTATTTGTGAAATTGTAATGGCCAACATCTTAGGTGTCACAGAAGAAGTGAGCATGATTTCCAGAAGGGAGAGGTTTGCAAGGAACAAATACATGGGTGACTGAAGTTGGTTACAGCTCCACACAAGTAGGATGATTGTAGCATTACTTAACACTGTCAGCACGTACACAATCAGGAATGTGAAGAAGAGCAAGATCTTCACTTCCGAGGTAGTGTGAAAACCAAGAAGGATGAATTCTGTCACGATTGTGGTTTCATTGTTAAAGGCCATCTTCCCAAAAAAGCATTATCTGCAGAAAAGGAAAACCAAATTGCCTCCTGGCCATTATCTTTCCAAGTTTAGCCCTATTTTTAGCACCAATAACTGGTATTAACACAAGTTTACCACATGTTAAAAAACTGCTAATTATACCCCTTTATATACATCTCACACATGGTTTAAACCACCTTTCATACATGGCAAATTATACATTTTGCTTCCATCATTGTCACTGAGGTCCAGTGTTAGGCTTTATCTACAGCTTCTGTGAATTATTTCATCTCCTATCAAGGTTTCAAGTTCTAGCCAAATATCTCCACCAAACTCATCTCCTATTTTAATCTCTAGGGGTCTAATCTTATGGTTCAATCTCTCTCAATCACCTGATTTTTTTATATTTAAATGAGCAATGTGTTTTGACTAGCTTGCGTCATTTTTTTTTTGCATTTATTTATCTTCTTTTCCTTGTGTATATTTCATCATAACCTCAATTTCTTTTGCTAGACATATTTAATCATTTTTTTCTTTTAGGTTAAATCTTAACTTTTACATTCTAGCAATAATCTATTATTAATAAATCTCCAGAAATGCTTACCAACCTTAATATAGTCTGTTCATCTTTACTGAATAATCTTTAGAAAACAATCCCATCATCTTTCAAAAATCTTAATTTCTTACAAATTATCTTCAAAAACCAGATTCTCCACAAATCGTTTGCTAAAATATGACTCTCAAAGTTATTCTTTAGTAGACACAAGTAAGGAATCCTCAGATAGAAATGATTCTATTGTGCCCTATTTTTTGTAGATGATTCTACTTACCTGCGTGCCCACAGGCAAACCCTGGTGATAGCAGATTGATGCAGGAACAGGGTGCTCTGGCCCAGTTAAAGATCAGATTGACTGAGTTTCTAAACCTGAGGAATGAATCCAGCCTCACTCATTTTAGCCAAAAGGAACCACATCTGTCTCCTGTTATTGGGGTCCTCACAGAATCCTGGTCTTGCTGACTCTGCAGCCTTCTTTCTGACTATTCAGGACATAATATATAGACAATTATGTTTATTATTATTTTGATTAAATTATACACTTTGCCATTGTATGTTAAGCTTATCTGTAACTATGAGAACAATTTCCTACCATTTACTAACACTCCAGGGGAAGCGCCTGGGTGGCTCAGTCGGTTAAGCGTCTGGCTTCGGCTCAAGTCATGATCTCATGGTTTGTGGTTTAGAGCCCCGTGTCGGGCTCTATGCTGACAGCAGCTCAGAGCCTGGAGCTTGCTTCAGATTCTGTGTCCCTCTCTCTCTGACCCTCCCTTACTTGTGCTGTCTCTCAAAAATAAATTAAAAATATTAAAAAAAAAACACTCAAAGGGGATATCAGAAAATCGTTCTCAGGATCTGGTTCTGACACACTTTTCTGGGAAGGGGGTGGGTATCTACAACCAAGTTCAGTCTTTAATTCTGTGTCTGAGGCAAGTCATCATACATTATTTTCCAAAGACTGTCGGGTCTTCCAGAAACCACTCTTTAATATATGCTTTATCTGCTGTTTTAATTTCTTTATCTTTCTCAAACAAGACCACAAAACCCTTTAAGCCTCAGGCTAATTATTTCTGTATGTTTGGATATTTTTCTGACAATTCTACTCAAAATTATTTTTGTGAATTCCAAAAGTTTTTAAATATCTGTACTATTAGAATGAATACATGACTTTAATTTTTTACTATGTCTTTAATTTCTATATTCCAGCATATGCCACTTTCCTGCATCTATGTAATAAGAAACAATTGATATTATTAGCAATCACACAGTTTATGTGATGGTTAAAATCAACGTTCGTGTTGATTCCTGTGAATGATTTCTTGGAAACTGACATTTCTAATAAAAAAAATTCTCAAAAATTTTTTTGAATACTAGGAAGTATTACTGATGAAATGTAATAAACTGTAAAATCATTCAAAGTGACAAAGCTTTACTTATAATGGAGAATATTTAGATCAAATTTGAAAATTAAATTAATAGTATCACTGAATAAAATGTTATTTTGAAACAATATGTTAACTCCAAATCAAGATTCCTTCAGATAATATCTTGTGTGGTATAAAGCCAGGGGTTAATTCTGTCTGGTTTGATGGATTCCTGAGTTTCTCCAGTGTCATTAGATTAGATAAATTGAGGCTGTAGATTTAATCATATTATTTCAAACGCTGCTCATAGATTGCTACTACAAATTACTTTATTTTCTCTTATTTTCTTAATAGTAGAGAGAAGCTATTAATTTTTTAAATATTTTTTAAACTGAAAATAAATAAAATGTTTTAGTAAATAGATGACCAAAACTAGATGTCTCTATATAGGTAAGTGCTATCTAAACATGAATCCAAATCTGTATCTTCTGTTAAATAGGATTCCTTGCATAAAATACACAATAGATATTTCAGAGATTATGAATCATTAAGAAAAATGCACAAAAGATGCTTTTTAATAATCCTAGCAATTTTAATACTCTAAAAATTCAATAGCATTGATTTTTAAAAATCTCATTCATAAGGTTATGGTGTTGATTTATGGAATCAACCTAAAACTTTACATGATTCATCAAGAAATCCTGTGCTTTTTTCCTCAAGATTAAAGTATGATTTATTATTTCTAAATAATCATAATATTTCTTCTCTAAATGGGAAATAGAGTTATCTAACTGAAGCAGAATGAAAAATTTAATAAAATTAACATTCCAAATGTCATCAAGCCATGTAATAAATTAATGATTTAGTTAGCTAAGCTTTATTTATTCAGGTCTGCTTTTTAACTTTTAATATACAATTTTATGTTTTTGCATTTTTTTTTTTGTTGCTGTCGTTTTGGACAGTAGGCCCTCATTTAAACCTATGTATACAGTTTACACTTACCCGTTATGTTCACAAGATCCACATATTTGAGTGAAGAACATACATGGAAAACAGAAGGTTGAATTTGCCTGTGTCTTCCAATATTAATATACATAATCGTAGGGTGGGTGAAAAGTCTTCTGGAAATTATTGTACCCATTTTTTTGAAGTTGCATATCCTTTGATATTTCCTGATTAATTACAGTTGGCTTATCATGAAACTTTGAAGAAAAGTAATTCAGTGAAAGTATCACTTCTCTCATAACAAAATTAAAGGCTAACTCCTTTCATGAGGATCAAAACTCTCATAGACCTTCCTTTTGTCTGCTTCCCATCTACCAAAACATTATTTTGCTTTCCATACACAGAAATAAAAATTAGGATTATTTTGCCATGATCAATATGCTATAGGAAAATCAAAGTAAATATGAAAAACAAAGCGTATTGGTACAGACTTGGGACATGTATGTGTCCTTGGTAAGAAAACTACAAAACATAACTAAGTCCATTATAACATGAAAGGAGCTAAGTAGAGATTGCAAATAAATTCTTC
>NC_043705.1:880483-883358 GCF_006229205.1 Suricata suricatta
TAAAAATGACTACATATGTTCTTACTATTTACTTTAATACTTCAAAGTTTGTGTTAATCTTGTAAATTTACATCTAGGTATGTCATTCAAATTGGGAATTTATTTTGGAAAGCAACAAAACAAAGTTGGAATATAAATCACAAACTGTCTTTGTAAACTACAGATTATAATACTAGTAGTTACATAGCTTCAATGAGTTTATTGGAGGACATGTTTTCTATTTCTTACTCATTTGATGGTTGAATATCAACATTAATTGTGACCTTATATATAACAAAATCCTGGAATCCTGGGTCTATCTAATTTCATGGTAGAGAGGTCTTTTATAAAACTCCCTACCGAAGTGGATGGCAAGATGGTGGAAAGTAGGGAACACTGTTACCTCCCCATGCTTGCAACCATCAAACTGAGAAGAATTAAAAGCCACAGCTTTCTGATCTCCAAGAACGGAGGTGTGTGCACTGACCCCTCATTGATAACAGCCTCATGGATGCCCGAGTGAGTGCAAACTGGGACTGGAGACTTTGGGGAGGTCAAAGCTGAGCTGGGAAAGAGAGTGCCCAGAAACTTGTGGCCGGGCAGCAGAGAGCTGTGTGTCCAGAGGCGCACAGCACCATGCAGGGCAGCACAGAACCGTGGAGGGCCAGGCGAGAAATGGCTGTGCAGTGCAATGCACTGGACAACGGTGCAGGATGGCGCAGAGCCTGGGGAAGAGGAGTAGAGGCTGAAATGCTCATAGCATGATTGCTGGAGAGAGGAGACCTCAGCCTGAGGTGGAGAGATAAACTTTCATGGGTAGCCACTGGGTGTGGGGAGAGAAACCCGTTCCCCTCAGCAGGCTTGTTCTCCTATGAACCTGGCAGCCTGCCGCCCTCAGGTGGAGTCAGGGAAGGGCTGGCTTTCCTATCCCCTGCAAAGTCCCGGACAGAAAGCTGCCTGGCTGTCAGAGGTTATTTTAATGGTGGCAGAAGCACTAAAGTGCATGGAGTAGGATTTGGAGGCCTGGCAGAACTTAGAAAACCAAGACAATTTGGTCGGCCCATGGCACGGGGAGGTTAGACTCAAGAGAGTGGCTGGCAATGCACGATCTGAGGAGGACTGGCCATTCTTCTACCACATCCATTAAGGCTGGGCCTCAGAGACCACACCCTGAGACCTAACCTGCCTACATCGAAAGATGCCCATCTTGCTGGAGAGCTGGATTCTTCTTTTAGTGCTATTTTTACTTTTTTTTCAATTGTTTTCTTTTCTTATTATTTTTATTTTTTAATTTTTATAATTTTTCCTTTGTTTTCTCTTTTCTATTTTCCTATTTCCTCCTTTTCTCCCTTACACCCCAAGAGTCTGAGAAAGACCAATATTTATGCACTGCTGTGATTAGATCAACTCTTACCATATATATTTTTTTCCCCTTATCTCATTCTTATCTCTCCCCTTTTCAGGTTTTATGCTCTCAGACTGTCTTTTATCATTGGCTATCTCTGTTCCCCCAGCGTTTTTTTTTCTCTTTCCTGTCTTTTCTTTTCTTTCCCTCTCCTTTTTTTCCTTTCCCCTTTGGTTTGCTTGTTTACTAGATCTGTCAGTGCATTTGCATGCCTGTGTTATCTGTGTGTTTGTCAGTTTTCCTTCTCATGGCCTCCTCAAGAAATAAGCCAAAGCACACATAATGGCAAGTCCCAAATATCACTGAGTAAGGAAATATATTAATTAGAGTCACAACAAAAGAAACCGAGAGACACCATTAAAAGAACCTCTCCTCAAATGACAGACTCTGGACAGTCAATGAGCCTCCTTTAACAGAGCAATACTAACAAGTGCACAGTGCAGAATGAGCTTTTAAAACTGAGAAGAGAAAAAAAGCTAACAAAAACGATGAAATGAAAGATCTCTCCTCTAAAGAAATTCCAGGAAAAAATCACAGCAACAGAACTGCTCAAAAAAGACACAAGCAACATAACTGAATAAGAATTTAGAACGATTATCATAAAATTAATCGCTGGGCTTGAAAAAAGCATAGAATCTGTCAGAGAAGATATTGATACAAAGACTAGGAACCTTCAAACTAGCTGTGATGAGTTAAAAAAGGCTATAAATGAGGTGAATAATAAGATGGAGGCTGCCAATGCACAGACTGAAGAAGCAGAGAGGAGAATAGGTGAATTAGAAGACAGTTATAGCAAAAGAGGAAGCCAAGCAAAAGAGAGAGGAATTGATACAGGAGCACGAAAGGAGAATTAGAGACCTGAATTAGAGACCTGAATGATACAATCAAATGAAACAAAATCCATATCATAGGAATTCCTGAAGAGGAAGAAAGAGAAAAAGGTCCTGAAGGGTTGCTGGATCAAATTATGAACAAAAATTTCTCCAATCCGGGGAAAGAGAAAGACACTGAAAATTAAGAAGCAAATCAAACTCCCATAGAATATAATCTAAACCAAACTTCGGCAGGACATATCATAGTGCAACTGGCAAAATATAAGGATAGAAAGAGAATTCTGAAAGCAGATAGGTATAAAAGGGCCCTCACATACAAAGGGAAACCTATCAGAGTGGTTACAAACCTATCTACTGAAACTTGGCAGGCCAGGAAGGAATGGCAGGAAATCTTCAATGTGATGAACAAAAAAAAAAATGCAACCAAGAATCCTTTATCCAGCGAGCCTGTCATTCAAAATAGAAGGAGAGATAAAGGTTTTGCCAAATAAACAAAGGTTGAGAGAACTCATCACCACCAAACTAGCCCTACAAGAAATCCTAAGAGAGACTCTGAAAGAAAGGTAGCAAGGAATATAAGACACTAGAGACACCACTACAAACATGAACCCTACAGAGAACACAATGAATCTAGACCCACATTTTTCAATAATAACAC
>NC_043705.1:883458-885020 GCF_006229205.1 Suricata suricatta
GTACATCAGCATTTTCTGACCATTAAATACTCTGTATTCCAGGTATGAGTTGAGTCTGTGCTTACAGTAAACAGATATTAAAAGCTGCAGTTTGATTTGTGAATTATTCCCAGGTTCTTTCTAATCTGTCTTTTTTGATTCCTAGCCATTAACTTCTTATACCCTCCATCTCTGACTTTAGCATTTTGACCCATTTAGAGAAACAATCAATAATTGTGCTCATCTGTTCTCAGTTAGTGACCCCTCTTGTAATAGCAAGGGGTTTTTTTTAATTTTTTTAAATGTTTTTATTTATTTTTGATACAGAGAGAGACAGAGCATGAGAGGGGGAGGGGCAGGGAGAGAAGGGGACACAGACCTGGAAGCAGGCTCCAGGCTCTGAGGTCGTTGTCAGCACAGAGCCTGATGCGGGGCTCAAACCCATGAACGTAAGATCTGACCTGAGCCGAAGTTGGAGGCTTAACCCACTGAGCCACCCAGGCGCCCCATAATAGCAAGGTTTTTATGGAGCCTGTTCATGGCATTGAAATCACTATGGGCCAGCAGAAAGAATGTTAGAATTTTCACCCATACACTGCCATTGAAGTTATTATTATTTTACTCTATCATCATCAGTAAAACCTAGAAATATAATTAGTGATTGTATGAAATGAAGTATAACATTTCTACAGGAAAACTATAAAATCAGCTGGAATCACAAGGGGTGACTAAAAACACACTCATAGCAACAGATCACTTTTTCCATCGTAAGCCTCAGATAAGGCAGACTTCTTTCCATTCCCTGGATATCGAGGCTCCTGGGACCCCCACACTAAATGGTATGATCTCTTTCATTTAAACAAGTATCACTCTTCCCCTTGCAATTGGATGGCGAATTTTATTCCCTAGAAGACTCAGTTTTCAAAAGAGGACACTAATGGTGACTGTGTTATTCATTTGTGTTCCACTCCTGGCTAAATAAGTTTCAATTAAGCATATTTCAGTAAGTGACAGCTGAAGCACTATACTTTTGTAATCAGTCATGTCCATTTGAATCTGTAAATATAACTTCTAATTATATATTTTGACAGTTCTCACATTGTATGTCACAATGCTCTGGGAGGAATTTACAAATGTCCAGAAGTGAATAAAAAGTCTACACATTTTGTTTTTTTTCTTTTTTCTTTTTATTGATTTTTTAATAGTTTATTCTCAAATTGGATTCCATATAACAGCCAGTGCTCTTCCCCACAAGTGCCCTCCTCCATTACCAAAACTTCCCTTCCCCATTCAACCCTTGGTTCATTTTCAGTATTCAATAGTCTCTCAGGTTTTGTGTCCCTCTCTTTCCCCAACTCTCTTTCCCTCTTCCCCTCTCCCTAGTCCTCCATTAGGTTTCCCCTGTTCTGTTAGACCTATGAGTGCAAACATATGGTTTCTGTCCTCTGCCTGACTTATTTCGCTTAGCATGACACCCTCGAAGTCCATCCACTTTGCTACAAATGGCCATATTTTACTCTTTCTCATTGCCATGTAACACTCCATTATATATATACATGACATCTTCTTGATCCACTCATCAG
>NC_043705.1:885120-887561 GCF_006229205.1 Suricata suricatta
AAGCCAGTCCTACAAAAAATCCTAAGAGGGACTCTATGAGGGAAATGTTGCAAAGATACAAGGTGCCAGCAACACCACTATAAACATGAATTCTATGAAGAACACAATGAATCAAAACCCACATTTTCTAGTAATAACACTGAATGTAAATGGATTCAATGTTCCAACCAAACGACACAGGGTAGCAGTATAGACCAAACCCAAAATCCATCTATTTGCTGTCTATAACAGACTTACTTTAGACTTGAATGTTGACACCTTCAGATTGAAAGAAAAGGGATGGAGAAATATCTACCATGCAACTGGAAGCCAAAAAAAGCTGGAGTAACCATACGTCTATCAAACAAACTGGACTTTAAACTAAAGGCAGTAACCAGAGATGAAAAAGGACATTATATATTAATTACAGGGTCTCTCCATCAGGAAGAGCTAACCATTATAAACATCTATGTGCCAAATTTGGGGGCGCCCAAATACATATAACAATTAATCACAGACAGGAACAATCTTATTGACAAAAATGTGCTAATTGCAGGGGACTTTAATACTCCACTGACAGCAATGAATAGATCAACCAGAGAGGAAAGCACTAAAGAAACAAAGGACCTGAATGACGCATTAGAATAGATGGAATTGATAGATATATTTAGAACTCTGCATCCTTAAGTTAGGATATTCACCTTCTTTTCGAGTGCACATGGCACATTCTCCAAGACAGATCACATACTGGGGCAAAATGCAGACCTCCATAGATATAAACGAATAGAGATCATACCATGCACACTTTCAGATCACAATGGTATGACACTTGAAATTACCCGCAGGAAAATCTGGAAAGCCTCCAAAAATATGGACGTTAAAAACCACCCTACTGAAGAATGATTGTACTAATCAGGCAAATAGAGAAGAAATTTAAAAATACATGGAAACAAATGAAAATGAAAATACAATCCAAATTCTCTGGACGTAGCAAAGGCACTCCTAAAAGGAAAGCTTACTGCCTATTTCAACAACTAGAAAAAGGGCAAATTCAAAACCTAACAGACACCTACTGGAACTAGAAGGAAAGTAGCAAGAGCATCCCAAACTCAGCAAAAGAAAAGAAATAATAAACATCAGGGCAGAAATAAACAACACGGAATTAAAAAAAAAAAAAGCATTTTAACAGATCATTGAAACCAAGAGTTGGTTCTTTGAAAAAATAAAAAATTGATAAACCTCTAGCCAGACTCCTCAGAAAGATGAGAGAGCACCCAGATAAACAAAATCATGAAGGAAAATGGATCTATTACCACCAATCCCTTAGAAATACAAGCAATCATCAGAGATTACTATGAAAAATTATATGCCAACAAACTGGACAACCTAGAAGAAATGGACAAATTCCTACACATATATGAACTACCAAAATTCAAATCAGAAGAGATAGAAAGCATGAATAGACTGATAACCAGGGAAGAAATCGAATCCGTTATCAAAATTCTCCCAATGAATAAGAGCCGAGGGCCAGATAGCTTCCTAGGGGAATTCTACCAGACATTTAAAGCAGAGCTCATACCCATTCTTCTCAAACGATTTCAAAAAGTAGAACTAGAATGAAAACTTCCACATTCATTCTACGAAGCCAGCATCACCTTGATACCCAAACCAGACAGAGACCCAGCAAAAAAAGAGAACTACAGACCAATATCCTTAATGAATACAGATGCAAAACTACTCAACAAGATATTGGCAAATCGAATTCAACAGCATATAAAAATTATCCATTATTATCAAGTGGGATTCATTTCTGAGTTACAGGACTGGTTCAATATTCACATATCCATCAATGTAATACATCACATTAACAAAAGAGAAGGTAAAAACCATATGATCCTGTCAATAGATGCAGAAAAAGCATTTGACAAAATACAGCACCCTTTCTTAATAAAAACATTTGAGAAAGTCGGAATAGAAGGAACTTACCTAAACATTTTAAAAGCCATTTATGAAAAGCCCACAGCTAATATCATCCTCAATGGGGAAAAACTGGGAGCTTTCCCTCTGAGATCAGGAAGATGACAGGGGTGTCCACTCTCACCACAGTTGTTTAACATAGAGCTGGAAGTCCTAGCATCAATAATCAGACAATGAAAGAAAATAAAAGGCATCCTAACGGGCAAAGAAGACGTCAAACTTTCACTTTTTGCAGATGACATGATACTTTACATGGAAAACTCAAGGAACTCCATCAGAAGACTTCTAGAACTGATCAGTGAATTCAGTAAAGTTGCAGAGTACAAAATCAATGTACAGTAATTGGTTGCATTCCTATACACCAATAATGAAACAGCAGAAAGAGAAATCAAGTATCTTATCCCATTCAGAATGTCACAAAAAACCATCAAATACCTAGGAGTAAAGCTAACCAAAGATGTAAAAGACCTATATGGTGAAAACTA
>NC_043705.1:887661-888815 GCF_006229205.1 Suricata suricatta
CTATTTTATTATCAGTGAAAAGAAAAAGTTAAACAAAAATAACTAGACATGATCAATAATAGGTTCATGAC
Organism: Suricata suricatta; assembly: GCF_006229205.1. Classification (NCBI taxonomy): domain Eukaryota; kingdom Metazoa; phylum Chordata; class Mammalia; order Carnivora; family Herpestidae; genus Suricata; species Suricata suricatta. Next base: position 887,733 of record NC_043705.1, read on the forward strand.
TCTTGAGTTGCAGGTATCAACCTTTATTACTGTTTAATTGATTATGAATGTAAAGTCAGCCTCATGTAGTCATCATATAGAATCTAGCATCAAGGGAGCACCTGGAGGACTTATCCAGTTAACTGTCCAACTCTTGGTCTTGGTTTAGGTCATGATTTCATGGTTCATGGGCTTAAGTCCCACATCAGACTCTGTGATGACAGCTTGGAGCCTGCCTGGGACTCTCTCTTTGTCCCTCTCTCTCTTCCCTTCTCCCACTCATGCTCACTTGCTTTCTCTCTCTCTTTAAAAGTAAATAAACTTTTTAAAATGTTAAAAAATTAATCACGTCTCCTAGTGAATAAGATGTTCAAAGGTATTTTGAGAATAAGAAAAAGAAGCATGACTTTATCAATGTTGATTATATTTATCTTGGAATTAATTTAAACAGACCAAACATTTTGGAAGAAGGGTAGAGAAACTGAACTTCTGTAAGAGAAGCAGCAAAAGTCTATTTTTTTATACTTCAATGAAGAATAAAAAGTACAGAAAAAAGAAACAGGAACATTCTTGTAGAGGGGTTTTATTAAATAAAAGTTTGAATTAGGGAGTGATTTCAAGTATCAGAAACACAAATTTGATATTTTTAGGTGTAGGAATGGCCAATTTTAGGTAAGTGGGAAATTCCATTGTTACTTTTCAGTAGGTGTGATGGGTGAATGTGGTAGAAATTTATATCATCCTTGTGTCTTTTAATTTAAGGGTTGTTCATTTTTTGACCCCAAATAATTATTTATATTTTCACTAACTTTTACTCTTATGTATTTACTTCATAATGGAGAAACAAGTGAGTACATAGATAGATTTCTGAGTTTTGTGTGTATTATTCATTTTACGACAGAGTAGAAAAATTTGGATCAAAGTTGGGAGTTTATACTGTGATTGTTTGTAATGACTATTCTGAATACAATAACACCAATTCAGTATTTTAGTTAATAAGGACTAAATTCCTTAATGCAGTGACACAGTATGAAGGGCTCAGTCTGCTTCCTAAAATCACATAAAATAAAGGAAATATTGATGGATCTGGAGAAAAAGAAAAAA
>NC_043705.1:888915-932681 GCF_006229205.1 Suricata suricatta
TCAAGGTCCATCCACTTTCCTACGAAGGGCCATATGTCATTCCCTCTCATTGCCATGTAGTACTCCATCGTGAATATATACCACATCTTCTTGATCCATTCGTCAGGTGATGGACATTTAGGCTCCTTCCATGTTTTGGCTATTGTTGACATTGCTGCTATGAACATTGGGGTACATGTGCTCCTATGCCTCAGCATTTTTGTCTCTCTTGGGTAAATCCCCAGCAATGCTATTGCTGGGTCATAAGGGAGTTCTGTGGATAGTTTTTTGAGGAACCTCCACACTGTTTTCCAGAGCGGCTGCACCAGTTTACATTGCCACCAACAGTGTAGGAGGGTGCCCATCTCTCCACACCCTCACCAGCATCTATAGTTTCTTGATTTGTTCATTTTAGCCACTCTACTGGCATGAAGTGGTATCTCAGTGTGGTTTTGATTTGTGTTATCCTGATGATGAGTGATGTTGAGCATCGTTTCATGTGCCTTAGGCCATCTGGATGTCCTCTTTGGAGAAGTGTCTGTTCATGTCTTCTGTCCATTTCTTCACTAGGTTATTTGTCTTGTGGGTGTGAAGTTTGGTGAGTTCCTTGTATATTTTAGATACTAGCGCTTTATCTGATATGTCATTTGCAACTATCTTTGTCCATTCTGTCGGTTGCCTATTAGTTTTCTTGATTGTTTCCTTTGCAGTGCAGAAGCTTTTCATCTTGATGAGGTCCAAATAGTTCATTTTTGCTTTCATTTCCCTTGCCTTTGGGGATGTGTTGAGTAGGAAATTGCAGCAGTTGAGGTCAAAGAGGTTGTTTCCTACTTTCTCCTCGAGGGTTTTGATGGTTTTCAGTCTCACATTCAGGTCCTTCAGCCATTTAGAGTTTATATTTGTGTATGATGTAAGGAAGTGGTCTAGTTTCATTCTTCTGCATCCTGCTGTCCAGTTGAGCAGATCATAGAAACCAAGAGTTGGTTCTTTGAAAAAATAAACAAAACTGATAAACTTTTAGCCAGGCTCCTTAGAAAGAAAAGAGAGAGCACCCAGAGAGACAAAATCATGAGTGAAAAAGGATCAATTACAACAAACCCCTTAGAAATACAAGTAATCATCAGATATCACTATGAAAAATTATATGCCAACAAACTAGACAACCTAGAAGAAATGGACAAATTCCTAAATGCACATGCACTGCCAAAATTCAAACGGGAAGAGATAGAAAACATGAATAGACAGATAATCAGTAAAGAAATTGAATCCGTTATCAAAAATCTCCCAACAAATAAGAGTACAGGGACAGATGGCTTCCCACGGGAATTCTACCCGACATTTAAAGCAGAGTTCATACCCATTCTTCTCAAATTATTCCAAAAAATACAAATAGAAAGTAAACTTCCCAACGCATTCTATGAAGCCAGCATCACCGTGATACCCCAACCTGACAGAGACTCAGCAAAAACAGAGAGCTACAGACCAATATCCTTAATGAATACAGATGCAAAAATACTCAACAAGATACTGGCAAATCGAAGTCAACAGCATATAAAAAATTTATCCATCATGATCAAGTGGGATTCATTCCTGGATTACAGGGCTGGTTCAATATTTGCAAATCCATCAATGTGATCCATCACATTAACAAAAGAAAAGATAAAAACCATATGATCCTGTCGACAGATGCAGAAAAAGCATTTGACAAAATACAGCACCCTTTCTTAATAAAAACCCTTGAGAAATTTGGAATAGAAGGAATTTACCTAAACATTATAAAAGCAGTTTGTGAAAAAGCCACAGCTAATATCATCCTCAATGGGGAAAAACTGAGAGCTTTCCCCCTGAGATCAGGAACACAACAGGGGTGTCCACTTTCACCACTGTTATTTAATATAGTGCTGGAAGTCCTAGCATCAGCATCAGACAGCAAAAGGAAATAAAAGGCATCAGAATCGGCAAAGAAGAAGTCAAACTTTCACTTTTTGGAGATGACATGAATCTCTACATGGAAAACCAGGCAGACTCCACCAGAAGCCTTCTAGAACTGATCAATGAATTCAGTAAAGTCGCAGGGTACAAAATCAATGTACAGAAATCGGTTGCATTCCTATACACCAATAATGAAGCAGCAGAAAGAGAAATCAAGAAATTGATCCCATTCAAAATTGCACGAAAAAACCATCAAATACCTAGGAGTAAATCTAACCAAGGATGTTAAAGACCTATGTGAAGCAAACTATAGGAAGCTTATGAAAGAAATTGAAGAAGACACCAATAAATGGAAAAACATTCCATGCTCATGGATCGGAAGAATAAACATTGTGAAAATGTCATTACTACCCAAAGTAATCTACACATTCAATGCAATACCCATCAAAATAGCACCAGTGTTCTTCTCAAAGCTAGAACAAGCTATCCTCAAATTCGTATGGAACCACAAAAGACCTCGAATAGCCAAAGTAGTATTGAAGATGAGAACCAAAACAAGAGGCATCACAATCCCAGACTTTAGCCTCTACTGCAAAGCTGTCATCATCAAGACTGTATGGTATTGGCACAGACACATAGACCAATGGAATAGAATAGAGAACCCAGAACTGGGCCCACAAATGTATGGTCAATTAATTTTTGACAAAGCAGGATAGAGTATCCGATGGAAAACAGATGGCCTCTTTAGCAGGTGGTGCTGAAAGAACTGGACAGAAACTTGCAGAAGAATGAAGCCAGACCATTTTCTTACATCATACACAAATATAAACTCAAAATGGCTGAAGGACCTTAATGTGAGACCGAAAATCATCAAAACCCTCGAAGAGAAAGTAGGAAACAACCTCTTTGACCTCAACTGCTGCAATTTCCTACTCAACACATCCCCAAAGGCAAGGGAAATGAAAGCAAAAATGAACTATTTGGACCTCATCAAGATAAAAAGCTTCTGCACTGCAAAGGAAACAATCAATAAAACTAATAGGTAACCAACAGAATGGACAAAGATAGTTGCAAATAACATATCAGATAATTGGCTAGTATCCAAAATCTACAAGGAATTCACACCTGAAAAACAAATAACCCAGTGAAGAAATGGGCAGAAGACGTAAACAGACACTACTCCAAAGAGGACATCCAGATGTCCTACAGGCACATGAAATGATGCTCAACATCACTCATCATCAGGGAAACACAAATCAAAACCACACTGAGATACCACCTCAGCTTGGCAAAAAAGAACAAATCAAGGACTATAGATGCTGGCGAGGGTGTGGAGAGACAGGCACCCTCCTACACTGTTGGTAGGAATGTAATCTGGTGCAGCTGCTCTGGAAAACAGTGTGGAGGTTCCTCAAAAAACTATCAATAGAACTCCCCCATGACCAACAATAGCACTGCTAGGGATTTACCCAAGGTATACAGAAGTGCTGAGGCATAGGGGCACATGTACCCCTATGTTCATAGCAGCACTGTCAACAATAGTTAAACCATGGAAAGAGCCTAAATGTCCATCACCTGATGAATGGATCAAGAAGATGTGGTATGTGTATATATATACACATACATACATACATACAATGGAACACTACATGGCAATGAGAAAGAACGAAATCTTGTCATTTGCAGCAAAGTGGATGGACCTCGAGGGTGTCATGCTAAGCGAAATAAGTCAGACAGAGAAGGACAGATACCTTATGTTTGCACTCATAGTTCTAACAGGAGAACAGGAGAAACCTAATGGAGGACCATGGGGAGGCGAAGGGGCAAAGAGAGTTGGGGAGAGAGAGGGATGCAAAACCTGAGAGACTATTGAATACTGAACATGAACAGAGGGTCGAAGGGGGAGGGAGATGGTGGTAATGGAAGGGGGAAGGGAGGTGGTGGTAATGGAGGAGGGCACTTGCGGGGAAGAGCACTGGGTGTTATATGGAAACCAATTTGACAATAAACTATAAAAAAAAGAAAAACCATACTGTAACTTAAAAATATTTGAAAAATAAAATAAAATACAGTAAAAATATGAAATTTTAGAAAGAGGCAGCTCTCTCAAACATCACTGGTGTGAATGTAAATACCATGGCCACTCTGGCAAGAGGGTTTCATAAGTTCTATCCAAGCTAAACATAAACCCTAAAACCCAGAAAACACTCTCCAAGATATTTATCCTAGAGAATGAAAAATTAAAATCCCACAAAATGCTGAGCATAGATGTTCACTGCATGTCTATTTGTAATCCCCAAAGAGTAAAAACAACAAAAATACCCCCCAGAGATGACTGGATGAACAAACTGTTGCTTAACCACACTATGGAACCCTACTCAGTGATGAAGCCATAAAGTTGTGACACACAAAGCCTGGATGGATCAGAGGAGTATTATCACAAGTGAAAATAAACAAACAAAATCAACATCACAGGTCACCTCTGAATGATTCACCTCATGTAACAAAATTCCCAAACTCTCAAAATGTAAAACACAGGGATGATTGCCATGACCAGGGACGGTGAGTGCAAGGATGAGAAGCACGAGGGAGATCCTTGTGCTGATGGAGCACTTACTTCCACATGTGGAGCGTCTATTGGATATGTGAATGTATATTGCAAACTGACAGAACCAAACATGCCTATCCAGTCACTGTCAGTTTCCTGGTGTTAATATTGTTCTGCAGTGACGTTAAGATGTTACCCTGGAACACAATGGGCAGAGGGTGATTTTGTGAAGGGATCTTTCTCTACTACTAGCAATTCCTCAGAATCTATAAGTCTGTCTGTCTACTTACATACCTACCTACCTATATTAGTGCCATACATGCCATAAGATCTCAGAATAGTTTCCTAAAGCAAGGGATCTCACTCTGGCTCCCTGGAGCTCCAAGCTTCCCCAGGACCATAATCTGTGGGCGTCAAGCAACAGGGAATGAGGCAGGAGGGATTTGGTTCAGGGCTGTAATTAGGCTGGTGCTGGGCTGGGACAACTGGAATTCTGAGGGGCAGAGAAGGCCAGATGTGGGAAAGAGGCACCACCAAGACTATTGTCTTGGTTAGCTGAAATTTTCTCTTTGAAAAGGAAGGTCCAGGACCAAGATCTGGCTCACAGTGGACCCCCACACACACTTTTCTACCCTGCTTAGTTCACCATCTTCCAGGTGATCTGTGGATACCCTCTCCAAACCTACCATTCTCTGCCTCCTAGTCACATAACCACAACACCTCCCCCAAGTTGTCCACATTTTACACATGAAGGAATGTAAACTCAAGACGTGAGCAGCTCTGGGGTCTCAGTCCATCAAGGAGCCTGATGTTTCTCGAAACTCAGTGTGATGTGAGCAAGGTCTGAGCACCTACACAGGAGGTTTTAAGAGCTGAGAACACATAAACCATGCACATCCCCCTTACATCTAAGTGACCTGAACAACACCAGCCTTCCCACAGGTTCCTAAAAGCAGCGCTCCCCATTTCAGCTGATATCATCCATCTGAGAGATGCAAGTCTCCTACTTCCTAAGGTCCCCTAAAGTCCACATTCCACCCCCAGAACTGAATTCTTCATGGCTTTCAGCAGAGCCATGCCAAGCACCTAGGAGTATACTTATTTGACCCTTAGCTCTTACTTTCCAACTCCCTTGGTTTGAAGTGTTTATGGTCTGCAGTCTTGTGGCAAGCCCAGTGATCTGGGGACTGGACTTCCCTCTGTTGGAGAGCTCCAAATCGAAGGTTGCATGGTAAGCACACTGCCTAGGTGATTCCTTGGCCATGTGCAGAGCCTGGATTGGAGGGCTCCAGGTCCAGGTCCAAGAACATGTGGTGAATCCACTATTCAGCTGACTCCTTGGCCTGGTGATAAGTTGTGTTGGAAGGCTTCTGGTCCTAGGGCACCTGTTAAGCCCATTGTCCAGATGATTCCTTGGCCAAGCACAAAGCTGATTTCAAGCCCTCCAGGTCCATAGCACATGGTGAGCCTGCTGTTCCAGACACTCATTGGTGTACACCTGAGCTGGTTTAGAGCCCTCTATGTTTAAGAACCTGTGGAAAGCCCACTGTCAAGGTGACACCTTGGCCTAGTACAGAGCTGGATTGGAGAGCTCATGGCCTGAAGGATCCTGGAGAAAGCAGTTCTCTGGAGACTTGATTTCCTTGTGTATTGCTGGGTTGAACTGTTCCAGGTTGGAGTGCACATTATGAGCCTGCTGTCCAGGTGACTCCATGACCTACTACAGAGTTGGGTTTTCAGGCTCCAGGTCCCAGGACATGTGGTGAGCCCACTCTCCATGTGACCCCTTGTCCTATTACAGAGCTGGGGTGGAGGAAGCATGGTCTGTTAGCTCTTGGCAACCTCATTATTCTGGAGACTTGATTCCTCTGTGCTCTGCTCAGTTGGAAGGCTTATGTTCTGAATGCTCTGGCAAGGCTGATGTCCTGGGCACTCAATTGTCCTCTCTCCTGGGTTCAAATCCTCATAGTTTTAGAGGCTCTGGTCAGTTCAGTGTTGAGGTTACTCCTTTGCCCAGTGATGGGCTGGGACACAGGGCTCACGATAGAGAGGCTCTGGCAAAACTGGTGTTCGGTGTAGCCAATTGTACTGTGCTATGCTTAGTTTGAAGGTTTGCTGTATGTGGGTTTCTGGGAAGTTTTGTGTCTGGGGATTTGTTTGTCCACTACTGCTATGGATGAGACAGCTCATGGACTGGGGGACTGTGTTCAAAGGGCTCCTATTGTGAGCAGCTTTGTAGTGACTTCTTCATCCAGCACTTACTCCCAAAAATTCCTTCTCTTCCAGATGTCTGTGGGCATCGTCCACACTGTGGACATCTGTGTCAGCCAGATGTTCTGGACATTATCGTGCTCTGTCCTGAGCTGGATTGAGGGACTCCAGGGTAGCAGGGTGTGCAGGTGTCCCTCAGGTCATGGCCTCTGTTTTCCTGTGCTGAGCCTAGCTGTTACCAGAGAGTTTTGGGAGGAACTCTCTCCAGCTGGCTGAGAATCCACTGTTCTCCGATTCCCTATGCTCCACTCCTACCTGCAGAACGGGAACATGTGACTTAGTCTCCCAGCCTACTGCCGAGGGAGAAGTGTTCCAGGAGTTACTGGGAACAGGTACACGGACTCTCAGGATGACAAGAGTGAGAAAGGTGGGCCCAAATATGAAGCTGGAGTGTGGAGTGTCAGCAAGAGGCACTGGGGAAGGAGGAGTGGGCAGGGGGCTTGCCATCAGCAGAGGTAGGAACAGGACAGAAAACAGGAGGAATGGCAGGAAGATACGCGGCTGAAATCCATCTCTCTCCGGAGCGCCACCTGGGCCCTGGCAGGCTTTTATAACAGCCTTGGTGAATGAAAATCCTTTCTTTTGATGTCACTATCATCCCTGGACAATCCCCAGGGCACCTTCAATTTGGCCTTCTTAAGGTGGCCAATCACCAGGAAGCTCAGCTGGCCAATCATTGATGGCTTTCTCATTGGCCCTCCTCACATCATCTCCTGGACATGATGTTTTAAGAATGGTAATTTTTCTTCAAGATGAAAAATTAACATTTGGAATGTACATATAGTAAAGTCACAGTGAGGCCGCAAGAGTCAATCAGCACAAAGCCAAATGTGTCACTCAGAGTCATCTTCCACTATAACACACCAACCTCAATCCATACATGGGTCATGAGACCGCATGGAAAGTCACACATAAGTGATAAGTCTAACATGGCAAATGCTAATCTCAACTCATCCATCAGAGCTTAAAAGTAAGTCTAGAAAATGGTAAATTTTATGTATTGCACATCATACCCCAATAAAATTATTAAACTTGGAGAAGATAAAGCTGAGTCAGAAGTTATTAACTAATTGCCAAAATGTCGCTCACACTCAAAAGAAGGGATAACAAAATTCAGACGTTTAACACGTTCTCAGCCTCCATAAGAAATTACTCAACATCCAAAGAAGCGGGGAGATGGGACCCATGAATAGGGAATAATCAGTCCACAGGCAAAGACTCCCAAATTAAAGTGACAATGTGAAAAGAGACATTATAAATATGATCAGGAATTAAAGAAAAACACATGTGATGGGAGAAGAAAAGGAAATCATAAAGAATAAATCGATTTCTAAAGCTGAAACTAGGATGTGTGAAATGAACAACTACACCAAATTGGCTATAAGAGCAATGAATAAGGGGCTCCTGGGTGGTTCAGAAGGGAAGCATATGACTGTGGCTCAGGTCATGATCTCACGTTCGTGGGTTCGAGCCCCGCATCAGGCTCTGTGCTGACAGCTCAGATTCTGTGTTTCCCTCTCTCTGTGCCCCTCTCCCACTCATGTTCCCTCTCTTTCTCAAAAATAAATAAACCTAAAAAAATGACATTGGGATGATGCAGGCCAGAAGTGAAAAGTTGTGACAATTTGAAGATACAGCAATAGGAAGTATGCAAGAAGCCCAGAGATAAGGAGACAGGCAGTCAATGAAAAGAGCATCAGCGACTTGTGGGACAACAACAGAAAGTGTAGGACACAACAGTCACTGCCTTAAATCTCCAAAATGGATACAAACCATAAAATCACGCATGCAAGAGGGTCTGTGAACCCACAGTGAAAAACACACAGGCAAAATCAGACAGTGGCTTATAGTAATGAAATTGTGGAAATCAATAAGAAAAGGAAAATCTGAAAACAGTCATAAAACACACATGAATCCTCTGGGGAAAGGGTAAATGGGCTGCCAGCTCATTATTAGAAGAAAATGTAAACCAATAGTATTGAGTGGCATCTTTAAATTCTGAAAGAAGACAAATGACACTGCCAACCTCGAATGACACACCTAACAAAATTTTCTCAAATAAATGAAGAAAAATAAATCCATTTGAAGCATAAAAAAATGAAGAGTGTCTGTGAAAAGACTCACACTCAAAGCAATAGGAATGGGAGTTCTTTGGGGCAATAGACAATTGTAGCAGATGAGCACTGGCATCTAGGAAGGAATGAAGAGGGCACAAACAGTAACTGGAAGTATATCGGACTTTCATTATCTCATTTAAAACTTTCCTCTACACTGGGGCGCCTGGGTGGCTTCAGCTCAGGTCATGATCTCACAGCTCATGAGTTCGAGTCCTCCCTTAGGCTCTGTGCTGACAGCTCAGAGTCTGGAGCCTGCTTCGGATTCTGTGTATCCTTCTCTCTGTGCCTCTCCTCCCCCTTTCTCTGTGCCCCTTCTCTACTCACACACCAACTCTCTCTCTCTCTCTCTCAAAATAAACATTTTAAATAAATAAATAAATAAATAAATAAATAAATAAATAAATAAAAATTTCCTCTACACGATACTGGAAAGTTTCGGGAAATATAGAAGCAATACACTTTTTTGTTTGTAGCAAATGTCAAGTAAAACATAGGATAAGAATGGCTCAAAAAGGGGGAATGAAAGTTTGTTATTGTGTTGTGTTGTGTATTTTTTATATTGTGAAGTAATACATATGTGAGTAAATATTATTTGGTGGGAGATAGTGACAGATTAACGACTCACATTATAAATCCCGAAGCACATACATCTCAAGGTTTATAGCCGCACTATAAATTACAGATTAACTATGGAAAGAGCCGGAATGTTCATCAACTGATGAATGGATAAAAAAGATGTATACTCAGCCATTAAAAAAAAGAAAGAAATCTTTACATTTGCAATGAATTGTATGGAACTAGAGTGCATTATGCTAAGTGAGATTAGTCAGAGAAAGACAGATATCATGTGATTTCACTCATGTGGAATTTAAGAAGTGCAACAGATGAACAAGAGGAACAAGTGAACAGATGAACAAGGAAACATAAGATAAAAACGGAAACGGAGCAAACATAAGAGATCTTAAATACAGAAAACAAACTCAGAGTTCCTGGATGGGGGGGGGGAGTGGCCAGAAGGGTTAAATGGGTGATGGACATTTAGGACGGCACTTTACAGGATGAGAATTGAATGTCATATGCAACAGATGAATCACTAGCTTCTATTCCCAAAACGAAGAATACACTGTATGTTAACTAACCTGAATTTAAAAATAAAAATAAAGGAAAGAAAAGTAAAAAAAAGATGGGGGAACAGTGCAGGGGGGAAAGAAAGCATCCCTTGAACAGAGGATTTTCCTCAACAGTCGGGACACCTAAATGCTGGCCCTGGGTCTCCTTAAATACAGGTATGATTTTCTCTTTATTGTTAGCACCAAAGACAGGGCCTGACACACAGCTACCTTCTTTGCTGTTTGCAATGATCATCAAGTATCTGCTATGGACACATGAAGGGCAGGGGAATACCAGGTGGTCTCTGACTTCATGGAGCCTGACTTACTGGTTCGGCTACAAAGGGCAGCAGAGACAAGTTCACAGAGGACGTGATGCATGCGTTGGGGGAGTGTGCTTGGAAGACCGAAGAGAAAATGTCTCTTTGGGCAGAGGAAGAGAGAATGCATCTAAAGTAGAGAAGGGAACACACAGAGCCAGGAAGACCACAGTCAACTTTTGGACGTATCTCATAACAACACGTAGCCTCTAAAGAGTATTAGACATTAGAACCCTGGAGGCAGTTTTGGCCGAGACGTCAGCAGGGCCAGTCTTTCATCAAACAATCACGACTAAGAGCCACCTCACCTCAAGGCTAGATGCCATTCTAAATCTTTGCCACCGCTTTTCTTTATGACTTAGCACACCCCATAGATGTCCCATCCTCCTGCCAGACAGATTCCTCTGTGCTTTAATTCAGTTATCTCAAACTTTTGAATATATACTCCACCACGAAAACCTTTTCACCCACAGAGCCTGAATCACACATCCATTTTCAAACAATATTCATGCTCAGCTGTGTTATTATACACAGCATAAACCTGAAATGACCAGGATTTAAGTTGTGGGTAAGGTGGTTGCAGTTAGAAGTTATTTATCTGCACACAGGAATGGCTCTTCTTCTCTGAGTCTGTCTCACATTTGTGAGCGGGACATGGGCATCACTACAGAGATAACCTGCAACTCTGCCGCTTACTAAAACTCAATATTTGCTCATAAAATGATTCATATAAAAATCACACATACACAAAACCAATTAGAAAGAGATTGTACGCAAAACAGCATGGAAGTGGCATAAAAATAAGCCAATCTTGCATAAAAATAAGATCAATGGACGGAATGGAGAGAACAGAACTGAATCCACATTCATATAGTTAATTTACAACAAAGGAGCCAAGAACACACAACGGGGAAAGGACAGTCTCTGCAATAAATGCTGCACGGAAAACTGAGAGGCACATGCAAAGAACAATAAAGAACCTGGGCCCCTCTCTTCAGCCACACCCCAAAGTCACTTCAGTATGTGTTAAGGAGTGAAATATAAGACCTGAAACCATAAAACGACCAGAAGAAAATGTAGGTGGAGAGCATCTTGACGTCAGCGTTTGTGATGTATTTTGGGGGGGGGGGAGTGGAAGTTTGACACCAAAAGTGAAGGAGATAAATGTAAGAAGAAACAGGTGGGACTACCTCTAACTGTAAAGTTCTGCGCATCAAAGAAACCATCAGTTAAGATGAAAAGAATCCCACCGAAAGGGAGAAAATAGTTTCAAATAATAATCTGAAAAGGGGAATAGTATCTAAAATATAAAAATAAGACAACTTATCCAACTCAATAGCAAAACAACAGTCCATCCAATGACACCACGAAACGTGCTAACATCACTAACCAGCGGGGAAATAATCAACATGACAAAGAGGCATCACCTCACACCTGTCACAATGATTTTCACTAGAAAGATGAGAAATAATAAACGTTGGCAAGACTGTGGAGAAAATACTTGAATCCTGTACACCATTGGTGGGAACATAACTTGGTACAGATTCTCCGGAAAACAGCATGGAGGTACCTCAAAAATTAAAAATGTAACAACCATACAATCCAGCAATTCACTTCTGGATATTCATCTGAAGGAAACTAAAACACTATTCCTACAAGATATACCACACCCACTTTCATGGCAGCATTATTTGCAGTAGTAATATTTGGAGAGTCCATGTGACCATACATGGGTGATTGGGGACAGGAAACATCACACACACACACACACACACACACACACACACACACACACTACAGTGCCTGTGAACCATAAAAATAATGAAATCTGGCTCTGAATGAGTTTTAACTACTTGTAAACTACTCTGTGTCAACATGGATTGACCTTGAGGACATGGTGCAAACTGAGATAAGTCAGAAAAAAACACACGTGCTCATTTATATGTGGAATATGAAACAAAAACTAGAAACCACACACACAGAGAAGAGATTGCCACAAGTGGGGTCAGGAAGTGGGCAGAATGGGTGAAAGTGGTCAACAAGAGTAAACTTCCAGTTACAAGACATATAATTCCTGGGAATTCAAATAGCGACATTGTGACTATAACTAATGATCTTGTCCATTTGAAAGTTGCTAAGAGAGTTGCTTTTCACTAGAAGAAAAATTGTAAACATGCCTGGTGACGAATATTAACAAGTATTCTATTGATATTTTCACACTGTATGCCAATATTAAATCATTATGTTGTACACCTAATTCTAATGTTATGTATCAATTATATTTCAATTAAAAAACACTATGCAATCTTTAATGAAGTACATTGGGAGAACATAAATATTTAGTGACATTCAGGATAATAATAATTTAGGTGATCTTTCCTGGGCACATTTTTAGGATAGACTGGTTCCTAAGAGTTTAACTAGCATTATTCCATTTAAAACACCAAGAACCCTAACAAGATATGCACATGATCCCATCTCATAGAGAATGAAACTCAGGCTTACCAAATCAAGCAATTTTTTCAGGACAGCAAGTGGTGGGTCGAGGGTTCAAACCCAGGACTTTCAAGTAGTAAAACTCATTCATAGCACAAGGAATGAACATTCACTAAAAAGGAACTCACTCACCTGAAGAAGGGAAAAAGGCTCAGGTGACAGGGTCTCTGCAGGGAGGTGAGAGAGGGACTCCAAGTGGTAGAACCATAGGAGCTCTGCCAGCACCCCTGCTGTGGGGAGGGTCCCAGGCCTAGGGCTGTGGGGACTCTGGGAGTCTTCTTCTTCAACCTCTGCCCTCACTCCCAACCACCACTGCCCACCTGAAGACTCCAGGCTGGGTAGCATTCTTATTGGCTGGTCCTCTATGACATCATGTGAGCACAGGGCATCCTGCCTGGCATGCTGCCCTGATGGTATTTGTGATGGAAACCTCCTTTCTTCTTCCTAGTAGACACGAGCACACACTAGCACACATACTAGTACACACTGGTATACACATGGGTGTATCTTAGTACAAACTTAGTACACATACTAGACCACCCTAGCCTGCCTAGGACACACTACTGCTCACTGGGACACTAAGCACAAAGCTGGTGCTCATACGAGCACAAATACAAGTACAAAGGTAGTACAAACACTAGAATGCACTAGCACACAACTGGTGTATGTCAATACACATGGTAGTCTATCCAGTACATACAATTACACACTAACACACAAAAGCACATAAGTTGTACTCCATCTAGAACAGATACTAGCATGCAGCCTGTTCATGCTAGCACACAGAATTTCAAACCTGTTATACACTAGAACACACTAGTATGTATGCTAGTACTAGTGCACACTATTATACACATGGGTGAAGATTAGTACACACTTACCACACACACTGGGCCACACTAGCATATCTAACACACACCACTACTCACTAGCACATGAAAGCACACAAGTTGGTACTCATATCAGCACAAATACAAGTACACAGGTAGCACACACACTAGTACACACTAGTATAGAACTGGTGTCTGTTGGTATGCACTGTAGTGTGTCCAGAATGTAGTACTAGTCAGTCATTCACAATAGCATGAAAACTAGGTTCAATCAAGCACAAATACTAGCACACAGCTAGTATACATGCTGGCACACGGTTGCAAACTTTTGACAACACTAGCACACACTAATACATATGCCAGGACTAGTCCACTTGTGAACACACTGGGGTTTACGAGTACACACACTAGTGCATCTTAGCATGTAATTAGCATGTCTCATACACACTAGCACACAGTAATAAACATGCTAGTTCCCAAATATAGTTCACATGAGTACAACTGTGAGCACACATACTATCATATGCAAGAACACATGCTAGTGTACAAATGAGCGCACACTACCACTAGCTGTACACTCACTGGCACACCTGTTACACTGACTTTCACACACACATACACAGGCTAGTGCACACATGAGTGCACACTAGCACTAGCTGTACACTCACTGGCATTCTTAGTACACAGACTGGCACACAGAACATCAGACACAAGGACACATGCTAGTGCACACATGAGTGCCCACCAGCACTACTTGTACACTCACTGGCACATCTAGAACTCATTAGCACAGACAATATGAGACAAAAGTACACATGCTTGTATATACATTAGTGCACGTGAACACAACTATCAGTACACAAACACACCTGGATCACATCAAGTAGTATGCCAGACACAAAACTTGGGGCATGTGTGTCTAAATACCCAATTTAAGACTCTCAGCACTAGAAATATGCACTGCCAGGAGCGCCTCGGTGTCTCAGTCAGTTAAGCGCCCAGCTCTTGATTTCAGCTCAGGTCAAGATCTCGCAGGTTGTGAGTTTGAGCCCTGCATCAGGATCGGCGCTGAGAGTGTGGTGCCTGCTTGGATGCTCTGTTTCTCTCTGTCCCCCTCCTGATCGCATTCTCTCTACCAAAGGAATAAATAGTTTTAATTTACAATTAAAAGTAGCTGGGATTGAGGAGTGTAATGTGTGACTTTTTAATTGAATTTACTTTCCTGGATATGTCTTATTTATAAGTTCAAGTCTGCAAATAGTAGCTGACAGGTACCAAACATTAAGTTTTGGCTT
This sequence comes from Suricata suricatta, assembly GCF_006229205.1. Classification (NCBI taxonomy): domain Eukaryota; kingdom Metazoa; phylum Chordata; class Mammalia; order Carnivora; family Herpestidae; genus Suricata; species Suricata suricatta. The sequence goes on from NC_043705.1 coordinate 903,813, forward strand.
CCAGCAAGAAATTCAATAATTCATCATGATTAACAATAATATTTTTCAAAATGATGTTTTTGGTTTGCTATTCACTACCATAAACCAGGAAATGAGATGGTTTTGTCTTTCAGGTAGGACTGCTTTTTTGGTAGAAACGTAAGTTAGAGTTGTTATGAAAGAGAGAAATATAAAATACTTTCTACAGCAGTTTTTCAGTTCGGAACCATGATCATAGAAATGTAGAAATATCAACACTCACAGACGCACGACCTGTGTCAGGTGCCTGATCAGTTAGGAACAGAGATGTGAAGCAAAGGGATAAAGAGAAAGAAGCAGAAGGCATCCACATAGAGAGGACATTTACACATGTCTGATAAGGTGGGGCACTTATTTTCAATCCATTGTAACATATCTATACTAAAGACCTCACAGTGGTGTGTATTTCTGGACTGTGTACACAACTCAGGTCTCCCCTTGGTACGCTTGCCTCCGAGATGGAAGGAGGCAGAGGGGACGAGTGCGTGTACTTACGTGAGCACAGACCGTGTTCTGCTGAAGGACTAGAGCTTGGACCCCTGCACTGCGACCCCAGTCCACCCAGGGCTCTTCATCATGAAAGATTATCAGTCTTAGTGACATAAACTTGGAAGTGCTCCCAAAACAGAAAGAGTGAATGGCATTTCTGGTTTCACCAGGCCTCTCACAAAAACAAACGAACAAACAAGCAAAAAATAAATAAATAAAACAGTATTAACATGATTCAAAATCAAAGAAAGCTGCATAGAAATCCAAATAGAATGAATTTATATCACCTTTCCTTCAGTCTGTATTGGAAACAAATATTATTATAACATACTTCCTAAATATATTTGGCTTACATTTATGAAAGGAAACCAACAGAAAACACTGTTTTCCTGGGCTAGGTTTAAAGAAGGGAAGGGATGTCCCCAAAAAAACAGGTGACCAGGCAGAAACCCTCATTGGGGTTGACTTAAATGTTCATCTATGGGTGCCTAGTGTTGACAATAACATAGGATTATATGCAAAGAAGCTGACGTCCATTGTCAACAATGAGCTTCGGAACGCTGATGGGTACTAGGCATTTTCTATTCATAACTCAATTGACTACGACAAGCTCTAAGTGCAAAGTTGATGTTGATAAAATATATAAGGGACCACTTGTGGCGTGAAAGTGCAGAAGAACCCCTTTCTGAAGGTCATTAAACCATAACAGAATCATGAGAGTTCTGTAATGTATCTGTTTATTGTAGGCAGACATGAAATCTTACAAAAGCCAAGCTCAAGTTAGTGATAGTCTTCATTCAAGGAACACTCCGTTTTATAATATGCTAATGTCTTGGGGTTTTTATGATTGGGTGTTTTCTCTTTCATATTTATATGTCATGATTGTGTCTTATTATTTTCACATATATGATGTTTTTCCAAGTAGAATTAAAACATATTGCTTTATTAATTGATCAATAGCAGGACTGGTCATTGATACATATGTGATTAAAACCCATAACTGTTTTTTAAATAAATGGCCAGTTTTTATTTGTTTATTTATTTTTAAGTAGTTTGTACCCATAACTGTTTCAAAGCATATACTGAGGACCATTTTTGACAGTTGAGTGCGAAGTGAATTTCGCTATACGCTTCAGTGTCATTAAAGGGAAGTTATCTTAACAGCATTGTGTGCTTGCTGCACAAATTGACCACCACAGTGAAAATTGTTTCATGAATCTCCACTTACTTTTTTAAGAGATTTTATTTTAATGCCAGTTAATTAACATGCAGTGTAATATAATTTCAGGTGTAAAATGTAATGATTCAACCGTTGCATATATCACCCACTGCACATCACAAAAAGTGCACTCCATAATCCCCGTCATCCATTTAACCCATTCCCCCAACCTCCCCTCTGATAACCATCTGTGAATTCTCCGTAGATAAGATTCTGTTTTTTGGTTTGCCTCTCTCTCTCTTTTTCTTCCTTAGCCCATTTGTTTTGTTTCTTAAATTTCACATACGAGAGAAATCACATGGTATACGTCTTTTATGAGTAATTTTGCTTAGCATACAATCTCTTGCTCCATCCATGTCTTGCATATTGCAAGATTTTGTTGATATTATGTCAGAGTAATAGTCCAGTGTGTGTGCATGTGTGTTTGTGTGTGTGTAAACAGTCAATGGACATTTTGGCTGATTCCATAATTTGGCTTTCGTAGATAACTGTGTCATAAACATTGGGGGTACTTGTAAGTATTGAGGTACTTGCATCCCTTTTTATCAGCATATTTGTACTCTTTGAATAAATACCTAGTTTAAATTCTGGGTCATAGGGCAGGTTTTTTTTTTTTTTTTTTTAGTAACCTCCATGCCATTTTCCAATATGATTTACTGACTTCTATTCCCAAAACGAGGGCCAGACAGTTCCTCACCCTCCACATCCTTACCGACATGGATGTTTCTTATGTTGATAATTTTAGTCATTCTTACAACTGTGACATAAAATTACTTTTTTTTTTATATTTCTCGGGTGATCAGTGATGTTGAGCATCTTTTCATGTGTCTGTCTACAGATGAAGACACCTGTATGTCAAAATTATTAATCAAAATTAAAATCCAACTCTTCATCCAGATCCTGGATGACCGCAAAGAATTCAAAACTGTCTGGTACTCCACTCATCCTCCGGGTGATTGGAACAAAAAGGAAAGAAAGTGACTAGAGATACTCGACTCTGATGTGTCCCAAATTTTACAAGGGAATTAGAAAGGGTGAAACACACAGTTGAATAATTTTGAGTAAAAGGTAGAAGAAATTACTTGTCACACAATAAAGATATCAGCAGTCTGTTTAAAATATTTAAGCAGTTGAAGCAGAGGACAAGATGGCAGAGAAGGAAGAGGATCTGTATTTCCCATGTATGTCAAACCAAGAACAGCTGAAGCCAAAGGACTCTGAACCCCAGAGTCTGGGAGGAAAGGAGACAGAGCCTACTAGGAGGAAAATGGGAAAACCGGACAGCCCCATGGGTGCATAATTATGAACTGGGGGAGATAAACCAGGCTGTGGAGGCACGGAGAGGAGGGATCCACGTCTGTGGAGGGACAAAAGGAAGAGAAAGGAAGAGAAAGAGTTGCTCGTGAAGCCTAGGACTACAGCTGGATAAGAAAAAACCTCAGGCCAGGATGGAAAGGGATCCTGTCATCCCATCTCCAGAAGCAGGGCTTTCTTCAGACTGGGGCCAGTTGCCTTGTTCCAACACCTGGGGAGGAGGGGAGTTTCCTTGAGGTTGGGTGGTAGGCCAGGGGCGCAGGATGCAGAGGGAGAATCCAGTCACCCTGAAGTGCTGTGGCTTGCGGGAGTACATTTTGGGTGGCGTCATTAATATGCACAGAGTGGGATTTTAAAACGCAGTGAAGCATGGGACATAGGAGAGAGCTAAGTGAGGCAGCCACCTCATATGTTCCCATATGTGGCACAGTGAGGACAGATCCAGAAGAGTGATTTGGGAAACCTGGTCCATGAAGAAGTGACTGGGGGGATTGCCATTTTTCTCCCCACAAGCACCAAGGTGGGCCTAAGGGACCATCTACCCGACAGTGGAGCGGACCGCCTACACCCAACCACGCCCACACCCTACCCCCTGGCTGAGGCGCTGCTCATTTACTGGAGCTGGATGATGTGATGGGACTAGATGGCCCCTCCTCCAGAACAGCACAGGGGCATTGCCTGAATCAACTCCAGGTCAACTTTTGTTATTCAGACATCTCTCTTTTCTCCTTCGTATCTCTTCCCGCTTCTAGGTTGGTTACCCTAGTTGTTGGTTTGCTTAAACAAACATATTTAATCCTTTCTCTTGAAGCATGTGCCACACCTCCTTCTTTACTTTCTCTCTATCTGGAATAATCAGGCCATATAGTTTCACTGGGTAACATTATCTTCATTTCCTTTTCTTTATCTCCTTCCTTATTGTCCTTTTCTCTCTCTCTCTGGATTAAGCAATTTAGTCTCTCTGCCTGGTCTGTGTTCATTTTATCCTTCTCCCCACCCCTGTCATTTCTCTCCTTGTATATGCTTGTCCATCAGCACTGCCTTCTCCCTGCTCCTTACTTGTAGCTGGTGTTTCCGGCTTTATGCTTTTAGACTGTCTTTGATTTTTGTTTTTTGTTTTGTCTGTTCACTTGTTTGTTTTATTTGTGTGTTTTTGTTTCCTGTTTGTTTGTCTGTTTTTTTTCTAGGCCTACTTCAAGGAACCATCCAAAGCACACCATGTGCAAGGGCCAAAACATAACTACAAATATGGAAACAAAGTAATGAAAGTCACAACAATAAAAATCAAGGAACACTCTTCAAAAAACACCTCCTGAACGGCCAGGTCCAGAACAGTGGATGAGCCCCCTTTAATGTAGCAATACCCACAGGTGCAGAACACATAACAAGCTTTTTTTTTATAACAAGCTTTTAAAACTTGCAAAGGACAGAAGACTAGCCAAAATGATGAAATGGAAGGATTTTAAAAATAGTCATAATGAATTTTTAAAATGCTATAAATAAGGTGCAAAATAAAAGAGAGGTGGCCACAGCACAGATTGAAGAGGCAGAGAGAATAGTTGAAGTAGAAGATAAAATTATGGGCAAAAAAGAAGCTGAGAAAAAGAGAGAGAAATTGATCCAGGAGTATGAAAGGGGGATTAGAGAACTGAGTAATGCAATCAAACAGAACTATATCCATAAGAATTCCAGAACAGGAAGAAGAGATCCAAAGGGGCTAAATGACTACTTAAACAAATCAGAGCTAATAACTTCCCCAACCTTGGGGAAGGAAACAGACATTGAAATCCAAGAGGTACAGAGAACTTCCCTCAGACATAACTTGAATTGAAGTTCTACACAACATAGCCTAGTGAAATTGACAAAAATACAAGGATAAAGAGAGGATTCTGAAATGAGCCAGGGATAAATGGCTCTTAACACACAACGGTAGACACAGAAGGGTAGTAGCAGACCTATCTACTGAAACTTGGCAGGCCAGAAGGGAATGGCAGGAAAACTTCAATGTGATGAACAGGAAAAATATGGAACTAAGTTTCTGGTCCCTTGCCCCTCTGGCCAGTGGGGCGGTAAATCCTTGCGGGTTAGTTCCTGAGGGAGGGAGAGAGAAATAGGGCAGGAGGGAGACGCAGAGAGTGGAGACAACACACGGTTTCTGATCAAGCCTCTTCTTCTTTATTCAGAAAACACCGTATCTTATAAAGGTTTCGAGGCAGGTAAACAAGGCAGCTGACCTAGGTCGGTTGCTAGGAAACAGGGTTAAGGGATCAAGGCTGGAGTAAAAGAGGAACCAAACTAAGGTTTTTAGCACAGCACTGAAGGGCTGATACCACCCTGCCTGTAGGCAATTGATCTTTGTTCTTCTGGCTTCTCCTGACAGGGAGTGGCGCTCCCCTGCCTATTTTTGTAACTCCCCTCAGGGAGTGACATTTCTGGCTAGTAAATGGCCAAGCAGCTGAATCTTTGCAGCTTCCCACAACTAAGAATCTTTTTATCTAGCAGGCCTGTCATTCAGAATAGGAGAGATAAAGGATTTCCTAAAGAAGCAAAAACTGAGGGAATTCATCACCACTAAACCAGATCTAAAAGAGATCCTAAGTGGGACTCTGTGAGGGAAGTGTTGCAAGGAAAACAAAGAACCAAGACACCACTGCAACTAAAAATCCTACAGATAACACAATGACTGTAAACCCATATTTTTCAATAATAACACTGAATGTAAGTGGACTAAATGTTCCAATCAAAATACATAGGGTAGCAGACTGTATTAAAAAACAAAAAAACAAAAAAACAAGACCCATGTATTTGCTGTCTACAAGTGACTCATTTTAGACTTGAGGACATGTTCAGACTGAAAGTGAGGGGATGGAGAACTATCATGCTACTGGAAGTCAAAAGAAAGCTGGAATAGCCATATTTATATTAGACAAACTAGACATTAAAGTAAAGGCTGTAACAAGAGATGAAGACGGGAATTAGCTAATCATTACAGAGTTTATCCATCAGGAAGAGCTAACAATAATAAATGTCTGTGCACCGAATTGGGAAAGCACCCAAATATATAAAACAATTACGAACAGAAAAAATCCTATTGATAAGAATATGCTAATTGCAGGGAACTTTTAATATTCCACTTACAGCAATGGACAGATCAACTAGACAGAGAATCACTAAAGAAACAATGGCCCCGAATGACACATTGGACCAGATGCACTTGACAGATATATTTAGAATTCTACATCCCAAAGCAGTGGAATTTACTTTCTTCTGGAGTGCACATGGTGTTGGGGACAGCCTTAGGAATCCCTCAGGCTTATACCAATGGGTTAACAAGGCATTGAGAAAATAAAGGCCATAGTATGCTTACACTGGAGTTTGTGTAAACATGATTGGAACCTTGAGAATAGGGCAGTGAAAAGGCATCCCAAGAACAGGGGAGTGCTGAACCCCAAAGATAGATAGGGAAAGGCAAAGGCCTAAGATAGGAATGCATGCAAAGGCTTTCAATACAAAGGTATATGAGGTAAACAAGATTAGGCATGCTGGGCAAAGGTGCCTCTCAATTTAGTACTATTGCAGAGAAGCTACTTTCACAGGAGAACGGGGCTGGGTTAGGCAAAACAAATAAATCAGACTACAAACTACTGGGCTGCAGGCTAAGCAGTCCAGAATGGAGATGGTTAGCCCTGAGGTTATTTCCCCTGTCCTCTAACCTAGACTAGCTAAGACAGACAGACATGGCACCTCCTCTCTGCTGTTAACAATCATCTGCCCATTGTCTCAGCACCTGGATTTTGTTTTATATTGACCCAAACCCCAAATATTGTACACCTTCAAAAATGTATATATAACCTCTTTCTCACATGCCCATAAATTAATATTTCCAGTTTCTTTGTATCTTTTTGCATGCCAATCATGTCTGTGAGCCTTCTGATCTTAATAAATATGGGGCAAGGACCTTATTCAGGGCTCTTGTCTTTTCCAGGACATTAGCCATCTCTCTCTCTAATTTTTAATCCTGTGTTCTGCTCTCTTGCTAAGACAGGGAGAGCTTTAGACTGAGAGTCTATGACAACAGGGTACTTTCTCCAAGATACATTGCATGCTGGGTTACAAAGCAGCCCTCAATAAATATAAAAGAATGGAGGTTATACCATGAACACGTTCAGATCACAATGTTATGAAACTTGACGTAAACTACAGAAAAAATGTGGAAAACTTCCAAAGCATGAAGGTTAAAAATCACCCTACAAAAGAACAAATGGGTCGAGCAGGCAATTTGAGAAGAAATTTTTTAAAAACTATGGGAAAAAATGATACTAAAAAATACGACAATTGAAACCTTTTGAGATGCAGCAACAGCATTCCTAAGAGGAAAATATCTTGCAATCCACGTCTATCTCAAGAAACAATAAAAATCTCCAATATAACATCTAACAGCACACCTAAAGGAACTAGAAGCAGAGCAGCAAAGACACAACAAACCAAGCAGAAAAAGAGGAATAATGAAGTTCAGAGCAGAAAGACACAATATAGAATCCAAAAACAGAAGAACAGATCAATGAAGCCAAGAGTTAGTTTCTTGAAAAACTGCAATCGCATTCCTAGGAATTTACACAAGGGATACAAAATGCCAATGCATAGGGCACATGTGCCCCTATGGTTATAGGAGCAGTTTCAACAATAGTCAAATCATGGAAAGAGCCTAAGTGTCCATCAACTGATGAACGGATCAAGAAGATGTGGTTTATGTATACAATGGAATACAATCTGGCAATGAGAAAAAATGAAATCTGGCCATTTGTAGCAATGTGGATGGAACTGGAGGGTATTATGGTAATTGAAATAAGTCAGATAAAGACAGACACAACAAGTTTTCACTCATATGTAGATCAGGAGAAACTTAACAGAAGACAATGGGGAATGGAGGGGTGAAAGTTACAGAGAGTGAGGGATGCAAACTATAAGAGACTCTTAAATACTGAGAAAAAGCTGAGCATTGATGGGGGTGTGATGGAGTCGGTAAATTGAGTGACATGTATTGAAAAGTGCACTTGTTGGGATGAGCACTGAGTGTTGTATGGAAACCAATGTGAAAATAAACTATATTATAAAATATATTTAAGTACACGCAGGAAAATACAAAATGAAAGTAATGTGGTAAGAGTAAGGAAGTATACACTGCTCAAATATATTAAAAGGAGCCTGGTATCATTAAATCTTGAATAATATAATAATTCAATTTAGGACACAATATTTTGGTTACTTTTACATTAGTCTGAGTTGATTGGAAAGATAATAAATTAGAATGTTGACCAAAATTTGCAGCTAAGGACATAAAAGTGAGATCATTTATAGTGAATAGAATTGTGAGTACAGACATATGAAGATCAGAATGGGAAGAATTAAGAAACATTTAATTGTTTCACTAGAGTACACAAAATAATCAAGTAGAATTAAAATAATGATGATTAATACAGTCCTAATTTCAGGGCGACTGGATGGCTCAGTTGGATCAGTGTCTGACTCGATTTCAGCTCAGGTCAGCATCTCACAGTTCAAGGGTTCAAGTCCTGCATCATCCTCTGCACGAACAACATGGAACCTGCTTGGGATGCTCTCCCCCCACTCTCTGGCTTTCCTGTGATCCCTCTCTCCCAGGAAAAAAGAAACCAAAATAAATTAAAAATATTTAAAACAAATAAATCTAATTTAAGTACTAGGTATGATGTTACAAAACAGAAATGCAATGTAACAAAAAGAGGTAAATAAAATAGGAAAACTTAGAGGTAGAGCACAACCTCTGCAGCCTTAACAGAAGCCAAAGCGCAGGGAACATAGAGAGATAAATATAAAGCTCACATGTAAGCTGTTGCTCAATTAAAATCGGATGCATAGCTAAATATCTTGCAGTAAAGAGAGTACTTATATTTAAGAATATTGCATTATCAATAAGGAATACTAACATTGTACTGAGGGACTATATAGTGCTTAGGGTATAGTTTTCCTGAATAAAGAGCAACTTTTCCTTAAGGGACTTGGAGAAATAAAGTGAAAGATAAAGGAAATTGTAAACACACAGGAATATTGAATCTTCTTTGATACTAAACTACAGAACCTGGAGTGTCCTTGCCATCACAAATTTTGAAAATATTTAGAAAAAATAAAATGTACCTTTAAATTACATTTAAATTAAAATTAAATTTTAAAGGTTTATAAATATCATTTGAATAAAATCAAAATAATAATTTTTCAATAACTATTTCATGAACAAGTAGTTATAATTAGATTGTAATTTTCCAAAACTTTTGAAGCACCTTTTTATCCTTTTATCAGAACTAAGTAGCACCAATGCACTTACAGTGGCATAGACATTGGACACAAGCTTCTGGACGTCCAGGATGATGGGGTCATAGCTCCATAACAGAGTTGAGGAGAAGGAGATGATGACATCTATCCAGTACATGGCCAAAAAGAAGCTCACCAACAACAGGACAGTCTGGGTGGCCCTTCTCTCTGGGGAGATTCATGAGGAGAGGTGGGTGCTGTGGAGGTGCTGGCACCGCCTCTGATGCCTGGACAAGAGAACCACCATGTATGCACTTGAGAGCAGCATGGCTCCTATGAAGGAAACATCCCTGGATAATATCAAAGTGAGAAGCAGTGTCCTGATGATAGAGCTTGTGGGGGGAAATGAGCAGTATTTACTGACATTCAGTAGATTGTTCTGGGTCACATTAGAAGCAGCAGCAGTATACAAGATACAGTTACTATTGAGAGACAAACTGAGAAACCATAGGAGGAGAAAAGAATGGAAGATGTACTTTGTGCACTTATGTTTAAGCCTGGCCAACCAGGCGGTGCTGGGGCTGACGATGATGGCCTGGAGGGTGCTCAGGAGGCAGGTGGTGTTCATGGAGAGACCCCGTGTCACTCGGATCATGCAGAATAAAGCCTTACATTTGAAATCATTGACAAAGTTCAGAGCTTCAAACAGGTCTGTAGACAACAGGAATAGTGCACTGAAGAGTTTCATTATGTGGACAAGGGCCAAGTGACAGATGATCATGTCAGAAGACTTAGGCCTGTGATCCAGAAGAAGCGTGAGGATGTGGAAGAGAAGGAGGAAGGTATTGGAAAAAATTCCAATACCAATTAGTAAAACTTGTCCTATCTTAATAGTAGTATAAATGGAAGATGTCGTCATCACAGTGGCCAACAAAGTACATATTTATGTGTATCTGAAAAAAAATAGAATTTATATCATGTCATTTACTTTGTGATCAAAATCACTACAAGTTTTATTTCACCCAATTAATCATTAAACCTATGTCATAAAATTCTTAGAAATACAGTCTCAAAATTATTTGTATACCAAATTGTGTCTAGACGAATATTATACACCTACACATCTATCTGCCATCTCTATCTATCTATTTATCTTTCTATCATCTATAACACATGTATCATCTAACTAGGGAGAAAGAGAGAAGGCAAGGAGGAAAGGAGAGAGAGAGGGAGAGAGAGAAAGAGAGAGATCTTATATCCATATTCATGCCAGGATAATGTACTCATTCCCCATAATTCTACAGTGCCTTCATTTCTATTTTAGAAAGTTTTGCTTTTTCTTTTCTGCCTTATCCTATCTCATATTTAGTATTAAGAATAATCATATCTATATAAATTATGCATAGGTGTTTCTATAGTTGAACTGATGTACATTTTATGCTAACACAGAAACAATTACCAAAAAAAATTGGGAAAAAGTAATACCCGGGTGAGTTTTCCATCACATACCGTGACACTTTTTCTACTTCTTGCTTCCACATGTAGAGTTTCTTGTGATTACGTTTGGCTTATTCTGATAATTCAGCATAATCTTGCCTTAAAAATCACATAATTATTAATTATCCTTCTATCTACTGCCTTAATTCTCATTGTCATACAACCTAATGTATTCATATCAGGGATATGAGGGTTTGGATGTAGGCATCCAGGGGCTGGAAAGAATAATTTTATTACAAATCCTATTTTGAAAATGTATTTAACATGAACCTGGCTCACTTCTCTTTGTTTTCATTCAGTGATTCTTTCTATAAACTCTTCATATCAGTAAGGAATTGCTGAACAGCATCTCTTTTCAAGAGGACAATTTTCAATTTTCAACAGGACAAACACAATTTTTCACTTTATGACATCCACAAAGTTGTACCAAAATGTTTATCCGGAGATCTATTTTGGGGATTTTATTGAATAAAAGGATATACTCCCATACAATTAAAAATCTCCCAATAGGGGAGTTTGGGGGCCTCAATCTGTTAAGAGTCTGACTCTTGATTTCAGCTCAAGTCACAATCTCATGGTCACAAGATTGAGTCCCGTGTCAATCTCTGCACTGACAGCTCAGAACATCCTTGGGATTCTCTCACTCCCTCTCTCTCTGTAGCTCCCTGCTCAAGATAAATGAATGGACAATTTCAAAAATACTCCAACAAAAAATATGCTTATCCTCGTGTCTCACCAGGATATTTCCATATGAGAATACTCTGTAAAATGGCAATAAAGGGTTTTGCAATTATTTTATCATATTATTTGTCCAGTACGTACACATAATTATTTTATCCAATTAATGTGATCCAGAGCCTAAACTATTTATCTATACTAATCATTCTTCTTTTGAAATCAAAGAGTGCTCACTTTTGTTTTCAGTGAGAACATTTTGAGAGTGAGCGTTCTTGGCTGAAACGCAGAATGTCACTGCTGAGGTAGGACATTGCTCTAAAGACCCTGATATATGTGATTTTTCAAAGAAGTAATTGTGCATTTGATTAAATGTAATTATTTTTTGAAAAATGTATTATGTGACAACTTTATCTTCAATATCAGAAACAAACAAACAAAACAACCTACTAGTTGTCACAAACGTTTATCTGGACACAAATAACCCTTGGGTTCTGCTGTCACACTAGGGTGTAGGGTAATATTTGCTTCAAGGCACAATGATCTCAAAGTTTGGGAATCAAAGTCCAGTCTCACTAAAACAACATTTGCTTGTTGGCCCCTAACATAAGTGTAATTATTGAATAAATGTGTATATAAATCATTTAAAGATATAAGACATGTACACAAGCCATATCTCAAAAAAGAGATAATGAAATATATTCAATAAAATTATATGGATAGAACATTAATTTATTCTACCAGCTTATGGTATATATGGTTGGCCACCGCTAATTCATACCTGTTTTCTGTAAAGGGCTATCACATACTGAAGGCATACTCCTGCTGAACAAATAAATAATGTTATTTTTTTCCCCTCCAGTGACACTCTTGATGGTTTTCATCTGAGCCTGGACAAGAAAGTACCATGTTTCCCATAGGTTTGAGTTGGGGAACAAAGTGTTAGACACTCAGTTAAATTTCACTATCAAGCAAATGATGAATAATTAATTTAGTGTATGTATTCACCAACTACTGCATACACATATTACATGGAAATATGCAAGTATTTCATAGTGGTCCATAAAAACCATTGCCATTTTTCTGAATTTCAATTTCTGCATCCTGTGCTTATAGTCAATAAATTTGGAAATGCTTAAAGTAAAAATCATGGGATTTGGAAAACATAGACTATATCTGGGGGAATGAGATATAAAAAGTAGATTTGACAGAATGGTAAATATGTGGAGGCAAACATGGAACGGGCTTAAATGTTGAAAATTTATAATTCTAAGTGCGTACCCCAGCACTCAGTCTGAGAAGAGACAACTAGTTTGGGGCTGAGAGTGCAAACCATGAACAGTCCCAGAAGACAGATAATGCAGATGGGGGTCCTTCTAATTGTTTGTTCTCACTTGAGGGTATTTTCCATTTTTCAAGCCGAAATATATATATAATCACAGATAATGAAGTGTAAATGTCACCATTAGATAAACCTGGCACACTCATCATTATTTTTTTGGAACGATATCAAATATTGGAAACTTTGAGAGATAATGAAAGGAAGAATTCATTTATAAAAACCCAAGTCATATTTTGAGGTAGATTGTATGCTATATAAGAGAAAATAAAGTTTAAGAAAAATCAATTTCCTCAAAATTATAAAAAATCTTTCATTGAGAGTTGTATTATTTAATAAATCTTATATTTATACAGTTCTTTCCAGACTGCCCCACACACAATGTATAATCAATATGACAAATCACATCCTATCTTCTGTTTTATTGTTGCATTAGTTAATAGCATCATATCCTCCATCAATTTTACTATATTCTATTTAAAAACATTGAAAAAGCTATGACTAGTGACTGACAGCATAAAGTCCCTATAAGAATTGCAAATGAAAAGGTGCAAGTAAGTTGGTTGGTTCAGTGGTGAGAGTTGCACTATGATAAACAGAGCTGACAATTCCAAAAAAAAAAAAAAAAAACTACATAGATGAATTCCATGAAAATGTTTTTCTAAAAGGCACTCATGTGAAAATAATAAGTATATTAGTCATCATGTAGCGTTGAATAACTGAAAAGCATCTGATATTAGTACAGAAGTACAGAGGGAAACACATGCTTGCTCACAAAGGTATCATTCTTTTAAGGCATTTCATTTTCAGCAATCCTGGGGAAAAGCATAGTGAGAAAAAGCAGTCAAATTCAAATGGACACCAGAAAACCACAAAAACCAATCTATAAATATACAAATTTATACTCTAATAACAATAATTAAATTCACCTATAATCTGGAAACATCAACTGATAGTAATTATAATTCAATAAGATATAAGAATGGAACTATGAGAAGAGAAATCTTTTATTTCAACATACGCACGAAAAAATCCTCCCTCATCTCACCTCCAATCTGAGCCTTGAACACGCATGGTTAGTGAAGCTCAAAAACAGTCACTTACCCGAATGAGACTTTAAAGTCAAACTGTTTGTGGGAAGTGGGACTACAAGAAGAGTTTATAAGTAAGGGTTGTCCTCAGCTCGGCTCCCCAATGCCCTTATGTGTCACGTCAGCTGTAGAAGCAAGACAGCCCTAGCTTTGGGATTTTTAGGGAGGACAGACACAGCAGGGAAAACTGAAATTATCCGACTTCTGGGTAATAATGAGAGACACCTGGGTTCTAAACTTTTCTACACGTAAGATCATTTCCACAGGTAACCTTTCTAGAAGTTTTAAGGTCTCAGTATCTGTCAACAAACCCAGTCTTTGAATAACATGAACTTCAAATGAGTAGAACACAATCCAGATTGCCCAGTGTATCCCTAATGATTCAAGAGTGTTCAGAAACCTTCACATGTATTCTAAATTGGTCTCAGGATCAGAGCTAGGTGATAGCATTTGGGAATGAATAGTGTCTCCTCCACTTCACTTGGGAGAATTAATCATTTTTAATGTTTGTTTTTTTTTTTAATTTGAGAGAGAGCATGGAAGGGGTGTGAAAGAGGGAGAGAGAATCCCAAGCAGGCTCCACATTGACAACAGATTTTCCAATGCGGGATTCAATCTCAGCAACAACAAGATTATGAGCCTGATTAAATCAAGAGGCACTTAATCAATTAGGCCATTCCAACACCCTCAAAGTAATCAATTTTATAGGGAGCTCAGCACTAAGTCAGGGCATCTTGTGGTGTGAAAATTCTAACCTTCTTTCTAACATCCAATCCTCCACCAGTTTGGCCAGATGCCCTTAGTAAGTAAATATTAAAAGTGCATCTCTATTCAAGCAAAACTTGAAGTTCAGGTATACACGTTCCGTGCCAAAGTGTCTCATTTGACATAGATTTGTAGGCTCCTGTGGTGGTGTATTCTGTCACTCCCAATCCTTTTCCTCAGTTGTTTCTTTTTATAAGGCTTTTTATTTCACACATGCTGCATTAAGGAAACAATTCTAGAAAAATACAGTGTTTTCTTTAATAATAGCCATCCAGAACAACTTTTTAATTTTTAAGTTTAATCTTAATCCTTACAATGATTGTTGTTTTTGTGGTCCGTTTTCTTTATCAAAAAACACCTGGTATTTGATTAGTGACTTTTTGTTTTATAAACCAATAACAAGTATGCATCTGTATGATTCCAACTATAAGACTTTCTGGGAAAAGTGGTAGTGCAGAGGAATAATAACATCGTGGTTGTGAAAGGAGAAATAGAGGAAAATTTTAATACAGAAGACTTTCAGGACAATGAGAATACTCTGCATCATATTGATACCTACAATCAACATATATTTCTACAAACACAAAAGAAATGTGCAACACCACGAATGTACAATAATGTAAGCTCTGGGCTTTGGTTGATTATAGTGTGTCTGTGTATGTTTGTCTACTGTAAATAATGTACTACTATGATAGGGTGTGGTTATGAAGGAAGCTATGCAGATGTGGCAGCAGAAAGTAAACTAAAATTCCTTACACTTTACTCTCACTTTTTGTTGAGTAAAAAAAGCTGTAAGATTTTTTTCACATTGAAAATGAAGAGGGGTCTCCATCTGCAACATCTACCACTTAAGCAGGTACCAGGCCATAAATAATAGACCCAGCATTTCCTGGTTCTAAAATTTAGCAGAACTCAACTATTTAAAAAATAAAATAAATAATAGACAATATCATTTCAACTGAGATGTAGTTCTTTGAA
Source organism: Suricata suricatta (assembly GCF_006229205.1). Lineage (NCBI taxonomy): Eukaryota > Metazoa > Chordata > Mammalia > Carnivora > Herpestidae > Suricata > Suricata suricatta. The sequence continues at coordinate 919,486 of NC_043705.1, forward strand.
AAACTGAGCACAAATGAAAAAAATTTAGCCACATTCAAAACAGAAGACAAATAAAATCAGAAATGAAGAACTAAAATAAAGTAAATAAAAGCACTAAAACAAATAAAGAACTAAAATAAACTAAATAAACTAGATAATAATTAACTAAAATAACAGCAGAAAGATAGAAATCCAAAGAATTACAAAATAATATTAAAACACATTATATAGTAAAAACTGGACAAAGAAGAAGGAAAAGACAAATTCCTAGAAATAAAGAATTTTTACAAACTCTTTAAGTAATGAAATTGAATCAGTAACCAAAACACACCCACATAAATCAAATCAAAATCTAGTCAGGTGGCTTCACAGGTGAAGTCTATCAAACGTTTAAAGATGCACTAACAACTATTCTCAAACTACCCCCAAAAAAGAAGAGAAAGAAAAAAAGTCAAATTGATTTTAGAGGCCAGTACTACATAGATATCAAAAATTAGACAGACATTAAAAATAAAACAAAATAACAAAATTATAAGCCAATGTCTCTGATGAATATACCTAAAAAATTTGCTCAGCAATTTTACCAAACAATATTCAATATTAAAATTTTTATAATAGTTTATTGTCAAATTGGTTCCCATATAACACCCAGTGCTTCTCCTGACAAATGCCCCCCACCATGACCCTGACCCCCTTCCCTTCTGCCCCCTCCCCGCTTCAGTCTGCGGTTCATTTTCAGTATTCAACAATCTCTCATGATTTGTGTCCCTCACTCTCCCCAGCTCTCTCCCCCTTCCCCTCCCTATGGTCCTCTATTAGGTTTTTCCTGTTAGACCTATGAGTGCAAACATACAATATCTGTCCTTCTCTGCCTGACTTATTTCACTTAGCAAGACACCCTTGAGGTCCATCCACTTTGCTACAAATGGCCAGATTTCATTCTTTCTCATTGCTATGTAGTACTCCATTGTATAGATACACCACATCTTCTTGATCCATTCATCAGGTGATGGACGTTTAGGCTCTTTCCATGATTTGGCTATTGTAGAAAGTGTTGCTATAAACAATGGGGTGCATGTGCTCCTATGCATCAGCCCTTCTGTATCTTTTGGGTATATCCCTAGCAGTGCTATTGCTGGCTCATAGGGGAGTTTTACTGAGGAACCTCCACACTGTTTTCCAGGGCGGCTGCACCGGTTTACATTCCCACCAACGGTGTGGGAGGGTGCTCATCTCTCCACACCCTCACCAGCAACTATAGTCTCTTGGTTTGTTCATTTTAGCCACTCTGACTGGCGTGAGGTGGTATGTCAGTGTGGTTTTGATTTGTATTTCCTTGATGCTGGGTGACGCTGAGCATTGTTTCACGTGCCTGTAGGCAATCTGGATGTCCTCTTTGGAGAAGTGTCTATTCAGGTCTTTTGCCCATTTCTTCACTGGATTATTCATTTTTTGGGTATGAAGTTTGGTGAGCTCCTTGTATATTTTGGATACTAGCCCTTTATCAGATATGCCATTTGCCACTATCTTTTCCCATTCTGTAATTTGCCTGTTAGGTTTTTTTTTTTTTTATTGTTTCCTTTGCCTTGCAGAAGCTTTTTATCTTGATGAGGTCCCAGTAGTTCATTTTTTTCTTGATTCCTTTGCCTCTGGGGATGTGTCGAGGTTGCTGCAATCGAGGTCTAGGAGGCTATCCTGCCTTCTCCTCATGGTTTTATGGTTTCCTGTCTCACATTCAGATCCCTTATCCAGTTTGAGTTTATTTTTGTGCATAGTGTAATAAAGTGGTCTAATTTCATTTTTCTACATGTTGCTGTCCAGTTCTCCAAACACCACCTGTTGAAGAAGCTGTGTTTTTTCCATTGGACACTGTTTCCTGCTTTGTCAAAAATTAATTGACCATATACTTGTGGGCCCAGTTCTGGGTTCTCTTTTCTATTCCATTGGTCCATGTGTCTGTTTTTGTGCCAGTACCATACTGTCTTGATGATGACAGCTTTGTCGTAGAGGCTAAAGTCTGGGATTGTGATGCCTCCCGTTTTGATTGTCTTCTTCAATATGACTTTAGCTATTCGGGGTTTTTTATTTTTTGTGGTTCCATATGAATTTTAAGATAGTTTGTTCTAGCTTTGAGAAGAATGCTGGTGCACTTTTGATGGGGATTGCGTTGAATGTGTCAATTGCTTTTGGTAGTAATGACATTTTAACAATGTTTATTCTTCAGATCCATGACCATGGGATATTTTTCCATTTATTGGTGTCTTCTTCAATATCCTTCATATGTCTTCTATAGTTTTCAGCATACAGATCTTTTACATCTTTGGTTAGGTTTATTCTTAGGTATTTGATGGTTTTTCGTGCAACTGTGAAAGGGATCAGTTTCTTGATTTCTCTTTCTGTTGCTTCATTTTTGGTGTATAAGAATGCAACCAATTTCTGTACATTGATTTTGTACCCTGAAACTTTACTGAATTCATTGATCAGTTCTAGAAGGCTTCTGGTGGAGTCTGCCGGGTTTTCCACGTAGAGATTCATGTCATCTCCAAAAAGGGAAAGTTTGACTTCTTCTTTGTCGATTCTGATGCCTTTTATTTCCTTTTGTTGTCTGATTGCTGATGCTAGGACTTCCAACACTATGTTAAACAACAGTGGTGAGAGTGGACACCCCTGTTGTGTTCCTGATCTCAGGGGGAAAGCTCTCAGTTTTTCCCCATTGAGGATAATGTTGGCTGTGGGCTTTTCATAAACTGCTTTTATAATGTTGAGGTAAGTTCCCTCTATTCCAACTTTCTCAAGGGTTTTTACTAAGAAAGGGTGCTGTATTTTGTCAAATGCTTTTTCTGCATCTAATGACAAGATCATATGGTTTTTATCTTTTCTTTTGTTAATGTAATGTATCACATTGATGGATTTGTGAATATTGAACCAGCCCTGTAACCCAGGAATGAATTCCACTTGATTATAATGGATAATTCTTTTTATATGCTGTTGAACTTGATTTGCTATTATCTTGTTGAGTATTTTTGCATCTGTACTCATTAGGGATATTGGCCTGTATTCTCCTTTTTTGTTGGGGTTCTGTCTGGCTTAGGAATCAAAGTGTTAATGTGCTTCGTAGAATGAAGTCTTCCTTCCATTTCTATTTTTTGAAATAACTTGAGAAGGATCAGTGTTTATTCTGCCTTTAATGTCTGGTAGAATTCCCCTGGGAATCCACCCGGCCCTGGGCTTTGATTCGTTGGGAGATTTTTGATAACTGATTCGATTCTTCATTGGTTATGGGTCTGTTCAGATTTTCAATCTCTTCTCATTTGAATTTTGGTAGTGGTTGTGCATTTAGAAACTTGTCTGTTGGGGCCCAGTAGGCAAAAATTAACCCTCAAACAATATTTGTTCTCCTGGGCCGCACATGTAGCTTCTATTCATTCTGTCTGGGATTTTCTCATTGCTTTGTAAAGAGACATATACTTTTAGGCTTTGAATCAACTTGGTTTGGTCAGTGGCACCAGCCCTCCCCTTACTTTGCTTTCTAGCTCTTTGTCTGCTATTGGGTGTAAACCAAGACCTCTGCCAAAAGATTTGCCTATTAAAGGATGAGCATTTTGCCCATGCATAACTGATGAGGGGTCTTAAGAAATGTAAATATCCTCCTAGAAATCTGCAGGCTCATCTTCTGCTTGGAGCCAGACTATTATTAGGGAATCCCTCTCCTGCAATGACTTGATAATTCCTGATATTTACACCTGTCCTGTTAAACATGATCCTTTCTGGAACATGTCTTCCCTTCAAAAACCTTGAACTATGTAAGAAATGATGTAATCACCTATGGTATATAAGACCCTGGGCATCTAAGTAAAGTGTGGCTTTCCACCATGCCCGTTGTCTGTCTTGTCTGTCGTTGTCTGTCTTTTCTTATAGATATTGCACAGACACCAACCCCCTACTCAGGACCTTTCGACTGGGATGCGTGGGCTGGTCCCTCGCACTTGTCCATTTCTTCTAGATTGCCCAGTTTGTTGGCATATAATTTTTCATAGTATTCTCTGATGATTGCTTGTATTTCTGAGGGATCTGTTGTAATATATCCATATTTTCTTCATGATTTTGTCTATTTGAATGTTATCTCTTTTCTTTCTGAGGAGCCTAGCTAGAGGTTTATCAATTTTGTTTATTTTTTCAAAAAACCAACTCTTGGATTCATTGATCTGTTTGTGTGGATTCTATCTTGTTTAATTCTGCCCTGATCTTTATTATTTCTCTTCTTTTTCTGGGTTTGGGGTTCTCTTGCTGCTCCCTTTCTAGTTTCCTTAGGTGCCCTGTTAGGTTTTGAGTGTGTGCTTTTTCTAGTCTGTTGAAAGAGGCCTGGAGTGCAATATACTTTCCTCTTAGGACTGCCTTTGCTGTGTCCCAGAGAGTTTAGATTGTTGTATTTTCATTTTCATTTCTTTCCATATATTTTTAATTTCCTCTCTAATTACCTGGCTCACCCAATCCTTCTTCAGTAGGGTAGTTTTTAACCTCCACATTTTTGGAGGTTTTCCAGACTTCTTCCTGTGGTTGATTTCAAGTTTCATAGCATTGTGATCTGAAAGTGTGCATGCTATAATCTCAATTCTTTTGTATTTATGGAGGGGTGTTTTATGACCCAGTATGTCATCAATCTTGGAGAATGTGCCATGTGCACTCAAGAAGAAAGTGAATTCCGTAGCTTCAGGATGCAGATTTCTAAATATATCTATTAATTCCATCTGTTCCAGAGTGCCATTCAGGTGCATTGTTTCTTTAGTGATTTTTGTCTGGATGACCTATCCATTGTTGTAAGTGGGGTATTAACGTCCCCTGCAATTAGCACATTCTTATCAATAAGATTGCTTCTGTTTGTGATTAGTTGTTTTATGTATTTGGGTGCTCCCAAATTTGGGGCATAGAAGTTTATGATTGTTAGCTCTTCCTGATGTAGAGACCCTGTAATTATTAAATAATGTCCTTCTTCATCTTTTGTTACTGCCTTTACTTTAAAGTCCACTTTGTCCGATATAAGTATGGATACTCCAGCTTTCTTTTGGCCTGTCGCATGGTAGATATTTCTCCATCCCTTTACTTTCAATCTGGAGATATCATCAGATCTAAGGTGAGTCTCTTTTAGACAGCAAATAGATGGGTTTTGGATTTTGGTCCATTCTGCTACCTTGTGTTGTTTGACTGGAGCATTCTGTCCATTTACATTCACTGTTATTATTGAAAAATGTGGGTTTAGATTCATTGTGTTCTCTGTAGGGTTCATGTTTGCCTTGATGTCTCTGATGTCTTATATTCCTTGCTACCTTTCTTTCAGAGTCTCTCTTAGGATTTCTTGTAGGGCTAGTTTGGTGGTGATGAGTTCTCTCAACCTTTGTTTATTTGGGAAAGCCTTTATCTCTCCTTCTATTTTGAATGACAGGCTCTCTGGATAAAGACTTCTTGGCTGCATATTTTTCCTGTTCATTATATTGAAGATTTCCTACCATTTGTTTCTGGCCTGCCAAGTTTCAGTAGATAGGTCTGTAACCACTCTGATAGGTTTCCCTTTGTATGTTAAGGCCCTTTTATCCTTAGCTGCTTTCAGAAGTCTCTCTTTATCTTTATATTTTGCCAGTTTCACTATGATATGTCGTGCTGAAGGTCAGTTTATGTTCCGTCTTAGGGGAGTTCAGTATGTCTCTTGAATTTCGATGTCCTTCTCTTTCTCTAGATTGGGGAAACTTTCATGTATCATTTGGTACAGCACCCCTTTGGGAACTTTTTTCTTTCTTCCTCTTCAGGAACTCCCATGATAAGGATATTGTTCCGTTTGATTGTATCACTCAGGTCTCTGATTCTTCTTTCATGCTCCTGTATTAATTTCTCTCTCTTTTTCTCGGCTTCTTCTTTTGCTATAACTGTGTCTTCTAATTCACCTGTTCTCCTATGTGCTTCTTCAATCCATGCATTGGCAGCCTCCATCTTACTATTCACCTCATTTATAGCCTTGTTTAACTCATCACAGCTATTTTGAAGGTTCCTAGTCTTTGTATCAATATCTTCTACGACAGTTTCTATGCTTTTTTCAAGCCCAGTGATTAATTTTATGATAACCATTCTAAATTCGTGTTCAGTTATGTTGCTTGTGTCTGTTCTGAGCAGTTCTGTTGCTGTGATTTCTTCCAGGAATTTCTTTAGAGGAGAGTTCTTTCGTTTCATCATTTTGGCTAGCTTTCTGTCGCTTGTCAGTTTTAAAGTCTCGTTCTGCACTGTGCACCTATTAGTATTGCTCTATTAAAGGAGGCTTATTGACTGTCCAGGGCCTGTCGTTTCAGGAGATGTTCTTCTAATGGTGTTTCTCAATTCTCTTGTTTGTTTGTAATTAATATATTTCCTTACTCAGGGATATTCGATACTTTCCACTATGTGTGCTTGGGCCTGTTTTTTGAGGTAGCCCTGAATAGGAAAACAGACGGGCAAACACAGAGGGAACACAAGCACACAAATGTACCAACAGATCCGGTAAACAAGCAAACCAAATGGGAAAGGACAAAAAAAGGGAACAGGAAAGAAAAGAGAGGACAGGAAAGGAGGAAGGAAAAAAACGGGGGTACAGAGACAGCCAGAGATAAAGGACAGTCTGAGAGCCTAAAATCTGTGGAGGATAAAGATAAGAATGTGATTAAAAATTTAAAAAAAAAAGCAGTTGCCAGGCACACAGTGTCAGAGTTTGGTGTCAGCGAGTCTTGCCTCCCCTGGGAGCTGCTGGGTTGCTCACTGAATTTCCACCTTGTTGGTGTTGGGGGAAAGATGCCTTCTCCCCAATATCTCACTGATGGACCCCTGATCTTACACCTTGTGTTGTTAAGACAGGCTTCACAGAATAAGGAGGGCCGTCACCTCACTCTGTGCCACAGCTCTCCTGCGGTTTTCCTTCAGTAAGTGCCTGTGGTTCAAAACCCGAGGTCTTCTCCCCTCTGGAGTTGGAGCCTCTGTCCATGCTGTGACTGAATGCCTATGCCTCTGTCCCTGAAAAACAGTTCCAGGCCTGCACAGAACATAGAGCCTATGATGTAGCACCACTAAAATCAACAAACCTTATATTCCCTCTGGGTGCACATCTGTCCCCTGGCTGATGAAAGGCATTTGGCTGTCACCTGAAGGGTCTTTTGCCTTTGAGAATCAATAAACCCTCATCCAAAACTACTCTAGGAAGGGGAATGTTCTTTCCCAATGCACCTTAGAAGTCTTTACACTTAGGAGTCTTTACACTACCCTATTCCAGGCCATCTCCCTCCAACTGTGGACATCCTTCTATCACTCCGAAGATAGATTTCCTGTGTGTACTTAGGGATCTGAACTCAATACATCTGTGTTCTAGAGCCAAGGAAAACCAGGGGTCCTGTTGGGGCCCAGTAGGCAAAAATTAACCCTCAAACAATATTTGGTCTCCTGGGCCGCACATGTGGCTTCTAATCATCCTGTCTGTGATTTTCTCATTGCTTTGTAAAGAGACATATACTTTTAGGCTTTGAATCAACTTGGTTTGGTCAGTGGCACCAGCCTTCCCCTTGCTTTGCTTTCTAGCTCTTTGTCTGCTATTGGGTGTAAACCAAGACCTCTGCCAAAAGATTTGCCTATTAAAGGATGAGCATCTTGCCCATGCATAACTGATGAGGGGTCTTAAGAAATGTAAATATCCTCCTAGAAATCTGCAGGCTCATCTTCTGCTTGGAGCCAGACTATTATTAGGGAATCCCTCTCCTGCAATGACTTGATAATTCCTGATATTTACACCTGTCCTGTTAAACATGATCCTTTCTGGAGCATGTCTTCCCTTCAAAGACCTTGAACTATGTAACAACTAAAGAAATGATGTAATCACCTATGGTATAGAAGACCCTGGCCATCTAAGTAAAGTGTGACTTTTCCACCATGCCTGTTGTCTGTCTTGTCTGTCGTTGTCTGTCTTCTTTCTTATAGATATTGCGCTGACACCAACCCCCTACTCAGGACCTTTCGACTAGGATGCGTGGGCTGGTCCCCCGCAGCGTCCCCCTCTTGCTCGGCCATCTTAACTCCGTCCTACTACACCTTTGTACTATAAGTCCAGAATTGTGATGCCGTTGGCTTTGCTTTGCTTTTTGAAGATTGTGTCGGTTATTTGTGGTCTTGGGGTTCCCTGCAAATTTTATAATCGTTGTAGCTCTTTGAGAAATGTTTTTGGTATTTTGGAAAGGATTGTATTAAAGTATAGGTTGTTTTGGGTCATATTAACATTTTAAATATATTTGTTCTTCCAATTCAAGAGCATAGAGTGGTTTTCCATTTCCTTGTGTCGTCATCAATTTTTTTTTTCCATCAGTATATTATAGTTTTCAGGGTACAGACATTTTACTTCTTTGGTGAGGTTTATTCCTAGGTGTCTTATGGTATTTGGTGCTTGTAAATGGGATTGATTCCTTGATGTCTCTTTCTGCTGTTTCATTATTGGTATTCAGTATTGAAATGCAACAGATTTGTATACATCATTTTGTACCCTGTGAGTTTGCTGAATTCACGCATCCATTTTAGTTATTTTTTGGTGGAATCTTTTGGGTTTTCTATACAGAGTATTATGTCATTTACAAATAAGGAAAGTTTGAATTCTTCTTTGCCAATTTGGATGACTTTTATTTCTTCATGTTTTCTGATTGCTCTTTCTAGGACTTTCAGTGCTATGTTAAACTGCAGTGGTAAAAGTGGACATCCTTATCTTGTTCTTGACCACAGAGGAATAGCTCTCAGTTTTTCCCCTATTGAGGGTGTAAATAGTTGTGGATTTATCATATATGGCCTTTTTATGTTGAGATATGTTCCCTCTAACCCTACTTTGTGGAGGGTTTATCACAAATGGATATTCTAATTTGTCAAATGCTTTTTATATATCTATTGAGAGGATCAAATGGTTCTTATCCTTTCTTTTATGAATGTGGTGTATCATGTTGATTGATTTCTGAACCATGTTCACAGTCCGGGGGGAGGGGGGAATCCCACTTGCTCGTGGTGAATGACTTTTTTAATGTGCTGTTGGATTCGATTTGCTAGGATTTGGTTGAGAATTTTTGCATACATGTTCATCAGGGATGTTAGCCTATAATTCTCTTCTTGAATGGAGTCTTTACCTGGTTTTGGTATCATGAATAATGCTGGCTTCATATAATTAATTTGTAAGTTTTCCTCCCTTTTCTAGTTTTTGGAAGAATTTTAGAAGAAGAGGCAGTGACTCTTCTTTCAGCGTTAGGCACAATTTTTCTTTGAAAACATCTGGCCCTGGGGTTTTGTTTTCTGGAAGATTTTTTACTAATGATTCACTTACATTGCTGGTTATTGGTCTGTTCAGATTATCTATTTCTTCCTGTTTCAGATTTGGTAGTTTACATACTTCTAGAAAATAATTCATTTCTGTGCAGTTTTCCAATATGCTGGCATATAGTTTTTGTTGTTTTACAATATCCTCTTCTAACCATTTCTATTTCCTCTCTCAATTTGATTTTATTTATTTGCCTTTTATATTTTATTTTTGATAATTCTAGCTAGGTGTTTATCAAGTTTAATATTTTTTTTCAAAGAACAGTCTTTTGATTTCATCAATCCATTCTATTTTTTTAAATTTCTATATCATTTGTTTCTGGTCTAATCATTATTTTTTCCTGCCTTTGCTCTTTCCTGTATTGCTATTTACTTCCCTGATAGAACTGTTTTGCTCCATCTCAAAGATTTTGGATCAGTGAATTTTCATTTTCATTTGTTTCTCTGTACTTACTTAATTCTTTGATTTCCTGGTGGGCCCCCTCATTGTTTAGTAGCATGGTATTTGTCCTCCATGCATCCCAAATATTGTTGTGATTGACTTCAAACTTTTACTTGAAGCTTTAACCGGCTTGCTCTGGTATGCTTGTTTATTGAGACCTGATACTACTTCCAGTGGAGCTGCAGACTATCACCAGAAGCCCTGCAGAACTCTCTGATTGGGAGATGTGGTGTGGGCAAAAGTATATGCTTTTATTCTGGGGAGGGGCCTATATAATGGGATAATGGGAAGCTTCATTGAGATGGGCAGTACCTCCAAAGCGCTGGGGTGTGCGACTTGAAGTATGCACATTAGGCAGCCAGTGAGCATGCTGCACTGATTCCTGTAAATGGCTCTGTCTTTATGCTGAAGGGAGAGGGGACAGTTGTGTCAGCTAGTTCCTGTATTTCCAGAGAGACATCTCAGTGAATGCTGCTTTTCAGGGAATCACTGTGAGAAGAGTAAATAATCTCCTTTCTGTACATCCTGGCGTTAAAAATTTTTTTTAAATTTATCTTTGAGACGCAGAGCATGAGTGTGGGAGGGGCAGAGAGGGAGATAGAATCTGAAGCATGCTTCAGGCTCTGCGCTGACAGCACAGAGCCTGACCTGGGGCTGGAACCTTCGAACTATGAGATCACGACCCGAGCCAATGTCGGAGGCTCAACCAACTGAGCCACCCAGGCACCCGCATCCAGGAATTTTTAGATTGATATTTCCATACTGTATGTCTCTGTTATATTTACTTGCCTTCTCTCCAGGACTAGTGCAGTGCCTTGTGGGCTCTATCCTAGCTGAGACCACTATCCTATAAAACTCCAGATTTAAGCCCTGCTGATTCCATGAACTCAGGAAAATCAGCCTCTCTCACTTTCCCAGAGAGTGGTTTTGAGGGATTGTTCTAATAGTGCATTCCTCTTTGTGCTCTAGTCTCTTTCTTTCTCTGAAACCATGACTTTCTCCTCTCCACAGAACCAAGCAGTTTCTTCTCTAAACTGTGTCTCTTTTTTTTAATATAATTACTTCTTTTCTTAAATAATAGTTTATTGTCAAATTGGTTTCCATATAACACCCAGTGCTTCTCCCCACAAGTGCCCCTCTCCATGACCATCACCCCTTTTCTCTCCCCCCATTCAGACCTCATTTCGTTTTCAGTATTCAATAGTCTCTCATGTATTGTGTCGCTCTCTCTCCCCAACTCTCTTTCCCCCTTCCTCTCCCTATGGACCTCTGTTAGGTTTCTCCTGTTAGACCTATGAGTGAAAGCATATGGTATCTCTCCTTCTCTGCCTGACTTATTTCGCTTAGCATGAGCTGAAGTTGGACACTTAACTGACTAAGCCACGCAAATCCCCCTCTTCTGCCCATTTATTATTTTGATTATTTGATTTTGGGGTGTTGAGTTTGATAATTTCTTTACATATTAGGATACTAACTCTTTATCAAAAATGTCATTTGCAAATATATTTTCTGATTCTGGAGTCTGCCTTTTAGTTTTCTTGATTCTTTACTTTTCTATACAAAAGCTTTTATCTTGATGAAGTTCCAACAGTTGATGTATGCTTTTGTTTCCCTTGCCTCCTGTGATTGTCTTGTGCTGAGTTTCCATGGCTTAGATTAAAGAGGGTTCTGGCTGTGTTCTCCCATAAATGCAAAATGGATGAATGGTAGGTAATTTTTCTTAATATCTTCTTATAATTATTTATTATTTGTGTGGTATTGGTTGTGATCTCTCCTTTTTCATTTATTATTTTATTTATTTGGTTATTACTCATGATGGTTTCATCTGACTCTCTTTTCTGGGTAATAACAGGTCTCATAAAATGATCTGGTAAATGATTTGGTCAATGTCCCAGTTTATGCTCTGTTTTGGAAGGGTTTGTGTAGGATTGGTATATTTTAATTTTTTAATGTTTCATAAATTAAGAAGAAATTCATATGATTGGGCTTTATTGTGTGAAAGAAATATTTCTTTAATCTATACTTTTTATAGGTCTATTCATATATAATATTCCCTCTTGAATTTAGTCAGATAATGTCTACTTACTTGTATAGAAATAAAAATTTACTTTGGAGTATTTCATGTTTGTATACAATCAGTTGAGGTGGAAAAGAAGAAGAAGAATATAGAAAAATGAGATTTGGGGAAACAATGAATAGTGCTCTCACAGGTTCTTCTGTCTTAGATGCTCAATTTACATTTGATCATAGATTTTATCAAGACCAGAGACTAACCCAACCTTCTCTGTTACACAGTAATTAGAGCACCAAAATAAATTTGAATAAAGACAAATAAAGTGAGGCATTTCTAAGATGGCAGAGAGGAAGGGAGCTCTGTAAACTTCGTCTGCCCCATCGATCAAACTGAGAAGGACATTACTCTCATCTGCAAGAGCGGAAGGAGAAAATACGAACTCCAGAAGGAAGAGAACCTGAAGGATACCTGAGTGAGTGAGTGCTTGCAGGCTGCAGGAGCTCCCAGCTCATTTCCAGCAGCTCCCGGCACTGCCTCTGGCAACAGCTACGCCCTCATTCCTCCCCCAACTCTAACACAATCCCCGTTGGAAGTTGGGTCTGTGAAAGTGCTCACATACTTCACCTCCTGCTGCCCATCTCGCCTCAGGCAGGGGCAGCTGAAATCCCAGCCTGAGCCAAGACAAACCAATTCCTCCCCGTAAGAAGCCAGCAACCAAAACAAAAACATCTCATCTGTGGTAACATAAAAAGTGCATGGATGGGAACTTTGAACCGAGGCTGGCCTGGAAAATACAACTCAACCACGCTCAACCACGGCAAAAGGAGATCAGACTCATTAGAGTGGCCTACAGTTCCTAGTTCAGCAGAGCTTGGTGTGCCGCCTATCTAATCTCTGCAGACACGAAAGCAGAGCCTCTGAGAGCAGCCTCTGAGACCTATCACATCAAACCACACTTATCCACGAGGGGAGCTGCTTTTTGTTATTGTTGTTGTTTTTTGTTGTTGTTGTTTGCTTTTTTTTTTATAAGTTTTTTCTTTTTATTCTTCTCTTTTTTCTTTTCACCTTTTTCTGTACGTATTTTTTATTATTATGACTTTTTTTACTTAAACTTAAAAAAATTTTTACTCCTCATTTCCCTTTCTCCTTTCTCCCCTTCCCCCCCCTTTTTTTCTTCTTTCCCTTTTTGCAATCCAGACATATTCTCCTATATCTCATCCCTACCTCTCCCCTCAACTGGTCATACACTTTTAGACTGTCCACTGTCCTTTGTTGTCTCTGACCCCCTTTATTTATTTTTTCTTTTTTTTCTTTCTTTTTCTTTTTCTTTTCTTCTCCTCTTTTCGTCTCTTTCCTCTCCATTCTCTTTATTTTCTTTCCCCCTGTTAATGTGTTGGATTGTTTGATTTG
>NC_043705.1:932781-933985 GCF_006229205.1 Suricata suricatta
CTCCTCTTTTCGTCTCTTTCCTCTCCATTCTCTTTATTTTCTTTCCCCCTGTTAATGTGTTGGATTGTTTGATTTGACTGTGCGTTTGTGTGTTACTGTTCCCTCTGTGTGTGTCTGTCTGTTTTCCTTCTTAGGGTTACACCAAGAAACAAGCCAAAGTGTGCATGACAGCGAGTCCCAAATATTGCTGAGTAGGGAAATAAAATATTCAAAGGCACAACAAGAGAAACTGAGAGACATCATTAAAAGAATATTTCCTGAAAGGACAGGCCCTGGACAGTCAATAAGCCTCCTTTAATAGAGAAATATTAATAGGTGCACAGTGCACAATGAGCTTTCTAAAAATGACAAGAGACAGAAAACTAGCAAAAATGACAAAACGAAGGAACTCTCCACTGAAGAACCTCCAAGAGGAAGTCACAGCCACAGAACTGCTCAAGACAGATCTAGACAACATACCAGATCAAGAATTTAAAACACTTGTGATAAAATTAATCGCTGGGGTTGAGAAAAGCATCAAAGAATCAACTGAGACAAAGACTAGGCAATATAATGAGTTAAAAAAGGCTATAGGTGAGGTGAATAACAAACTGAAGGCAGCCACCTCAAGGATTGACGAGGTAGAGAGAAGAATAGGTGAATTAGAAGATATAGTTCTAGTAAAAGAGGAAGCTGAAAAAAAAGAGAGAGAAATTAATCCAGGAGCAGGAAATGAGAATTCGAGACCTGAGTGACACAATCAAGCAGAACAACATCCGTATCATATGAATTCCTGAAGAGGAAGAGAGAGAAAAAGGGCCTGAAGGGATACTAGACCAAATTACAACTGAGAGTTTCCCAAATCTGGGAAAAGAAATAGACATTCAAATTCAAGAGGCACAAAGAACCCTTTTAAGACGTAACTTGAATCGGCACTCGGCACAACATAACATAGTGAAACTGGCAAAATATAAAGATAAAGAGAGAATTCTGAAAGCAACTAGGGATAAAAGGGCCCTCACGTACAAAGGGAAACCTATCAGAGTGGTTACAGACCTATCGAATGAAACTTGGCAGGCCAGGAAGGAATGGCAGGAAATCTTCAATGTGATGAACAGAAAAAACATGCAGCCAAGAATCCTTTATCCAGCAAGCCTGTCATTCAAAATAGAAGGAGAGATAAAAGTGTTCCCAAATAAACAAAAATTGAGAGAATTCATGACCA
>NC_043705.1:934085-948754 GCF_006229205.1 Suricata suricatta
AAACCTATCAGAGTGGTTACAGACCTATCGAATGAAACTTGGCAGGCCAGGAAGGAATGGCAGGAAATCTTCAATGTGATGAACAGAAAAAACATGCAGCCAAGAATCCTTTATCCAGCAAGCCTGTCATTCAAAATAGAAGGAGAGATAAAAGTGTTCCCAAATAAACAAAAATTGAGAGAATTCATGACCACCAAACGAGCCCTACAGGAAATCCTAAGAGGGACGCCATGAAGGAAATGTTGCAAAGAATACAAGTTGCCAGAGACACCACTATAAACATGAATTCTAGGGAGAACACAATGAATCTAAACCCACATTGTTCAATAATAACACTGAGTGTAAATGGACTGAATGATCTAACCAAAGGACACAGGGTAGCAGAATGGATAAAAAAACAAAACCCATCTATTTGCTGTCTACAAGAGACTCATTTTCGACCTGAAGACACCTTCAGGTTGAAAGTAAAGGGATGGAGAAATATCTATCATGCGACTGGAAGCCAAAAGAAAGGTGGAGTAGCCATACTTATATCAGACAAACTGGACTTTAAAGTAAAGGCAGTAGCAAGAGATGAAGAAGGACATTATATAATAATTACAGGATCTCTCCATCAGGAAGAGCTAACAATTATAAATATCTATGTGCCAAATTCAGGAACACCCAAATACATAAAACAATTAATCACAGACAGGAACAATCTTATTGATAACAATGTGCTAATTGCAGGGGACTTTAATACTCCACTGTCAGCAATGGGTAGATCAACCAGACAGAAAATCACTAAAGAAATAATGGACCTGAACGACACATTGGAACAGATGGAACTGATAGATATATTTAGAACTCTGCATCCTGAAGATAGGAAATTCACCTTCTTCTCGAGTGCACATAGCACATTCTCCAAGATTGATCACATACTGGGGCATAAAGCAGCCCTCCATAAGTATAAACAAATAGAGATCATACCATGCACACTTTCAGATCACAATGCTATGAAACTTGAAATAAACCACAGGAAAAAGTCTGGAAAACCTCCAAAAACGTGGAGGTTAAAAACCACCCTACAAAAGGATGATTGGGTTAATCAGGCAATTAGAGAAGAAATTAAAAAATATATGGAAACCCACAAAAAAGAAAATACAATAATCCAAAATCTCTGGGACACAGAAAAGGCAGTCCTAACAGGAAGGTATAGTGCAATCCTGGCCAATCTCAACAAACCAGAAAAAGCACAAATTCAAAATTTAACAGAGCACCTACTGGAAGTCTAAGGGAAGCAGCAAGAGCACCCCAAATCCAGCAGAAGAAAAGAAATAATAAAGATCAGGGCAGAAATAAACAATATAGAATCCAATAGAACAGTTGAGCATATCAATGAAACCAAGAGTTGCTTCTCTGAAAAAATAAACAAAATCGATAAACCTCTAGGCGGGCTCCTCAGAAAAAAAAGAGAGCACCCAGATAGACAAAATCATGAATGAAAAAGGATCTATTACAACCAATCCCTTAGAAATACAAGCAATCATCAGAGATCACTATGAAAAATTATGTGCCAACATACTGGACAACACAGAAGAAATGGACAAATTCCTAAATGCACATGCACTGCAAAAATTCAAACAGGAAGAGATAGAAAGCATGAATAGACCTATACCAGTGAAGAAATCGAATCCTTTATCAAAAATCTCCCAATGAATAAGAGCCCAGGGCCAGATGGCTTCCCAGGGGAATTCTATCAGACATTTAAAACAGAGCTCATACCCATTCTTCTCAAACTATTCCAAAAAATAGAAATAGAAGGAAAACTTCCAAACTCCTTCTATGAAGCCAGCATCACCTTGACACCCAAACCAGACAGAGACTCAGCCAAAAAGTAGAACTACAGACCAATATCCTTAATGAATACAGATGCAAAAATACTCAACAAGACACTAGCAAACCTAATTCAACAGCACATAAAAAGAATTATCCATCATGATTAAGTGGGATTCATTCCTGGATTACAGGGCAGTTTCAGTATTCACAAATCCATCAATGTGATTCATCACATTAACAAAAGAAAGGATAAAAACCATATGATCCTGTCGATAGATGCAGAAAAAGCAAATGACAAAATACAGCACCCTTAATAAAAACCTTTGAGAAAGTCAAAATAGAAGGACCTTACCCAAACATTATAAAAGTAGTTAATGAAAAGCCCATAGGTAATATCATCCTCAATGGGGAAAAACTGAGAGCTTTCCCCCTGAGATCAGGAACACAACAGGCGTTTCCACTCTCACCATTGGTGTTTAACATAGTGCTGGAAGTTCTAGCATTAGCAATCAGACAACAAAAGGATAAGGCATCAGAATTGGCAAAGAAGAAGTCAAACTTTCACTTTTCGCAGATGACATGATACTCTACATGGAAAACCCAATCAACTCCACCAGAAACTTTCTAGAACTGATCAATGAATTCAGTAAAGTTGCAGGATACAAAATCAATGTACAGAAATCAGTTGCATTCCTATACACCAACAATGAATCAGATGAAAGAGAAATCAAGAAATTGATCCCATTCACGATTGTACGAAAAACCATAAAATACCTAGGAGTAAACCTAACCAAGGATATAAAAGACCTATATGATGAAAACTATAGAAAACCTATGAAAGAGACTGAAGAAGACACCAAGAAATGGAAAAACATTCCATGCTCATGGATCGGAAGAATAAACATTGTGAAAATGTCATTACTACACAAAGCAATCTACACATTCAATGCAATCCCCATCAAAATTGCACCAACATTCTTCACAAAGCTAGAACAAACTATCCTCAAATTCGTATAAAACCACAAAAGACCCCAAATTGCCAAACTCATATTGAAGAAGAAAACCAAAACGGGAGGCATCACAATCCCAGACTTTCACCTCTACTACAAAGCTGTCATCATTAAGACAGTATGGTATTGGCACAAAAACAGACACATAGACCAATGGAATAGAATAAAGAACCCAGAACTGGGCCCACAAATGTACAGCCAATTAATTTTTACAAAGCAGGAGAGAGTATCCGATGGAAAAAAGACTGCCTCTTTAGCAGGTGGTGCTGGGAGAACCACTTTATTACACTATGCACAAAAATCAACTCAAAATGGCTGAAGGGCCTTAATATGAGACAGGAAACCATCAAAACCCAGAAGGAGAAAGTAGGAAAAAACCTCCTAGACCTCAACCACAGCAATTTCCTACTCGACACATCCCCAAAGGCAAGGAAATGAAAGCAAAACTGAACTATCGGGACCTCATCAAGATAAAAAGCTTCTGCACTGCAAAGGAAACAATCAAGAAAACTAATAGGCAACCGACAGAATGGGAAAGATAGTTACAAGTGACATATCAGATAAAGGGCTAGTATCTAAAATATACAAGGAACTCACCAAGCTTCACACCCACAAAACAAATAACCCAGTGAAGATATGGGCAGAAGGCATGAACAGACACTTCTCCAAAGAGGACATCCAGATGGCCTAAGGCACATGAAACGATGCTCAACATCACTCATCATCAGGGAAACACAAATCAAAACCACACTGAGATACCACCTCACGCCAGTCAGAGTGGCTAAAATGAACAAATCAAGAGACTATAGATGCTGGCGATGGTGTGGTGAGACGGGCACCCTCCTACACTGTTGGTGGGAATGTAAACTGGTGCAGCCGCTCTGGAAAACAGTGTGGAGGTTCCTCAAAAAACTATCCATAAAACTCTCCTATGACCCAGCAATAGCATTGCTAGGGATTTACCCAAGAGAGACAGAAATGCTGATGCATAGGGGCACATGTACCCCAATGTTCATAGCAGCAATGTCAACAATAGCCAAATCATGGAAGGAGCCTAAATGTCCATCACCTGATGAGTGGATCAAGAAGATGTGGTATATATACACAATGGAGTATTACATGGCAATGAGAAGGAATGAAATATGGCCATGTGTAGGAAAGTGGATGGACCTTGAGGGAGTCATGCTAAGCGAAATAAGCCAGGCAGAGAAGGACAGATATCATATGTTTGCACTCATAGGTCTAACAGGAAAATAGGAGAAACCTAATGGAGGTTCAGGGGGAGGGGAAGGGGGAAAGAGAGTTGGGGAGAGAGAGGGATGCAAAACTTGAGAGACTATGGAATGCTGAAAATGAACTGAGGGTTGAAGGGAAAGGGGGAGGGGGAAAAGAGGTGGTGGTGTTGGAGGAGGGCATTTGTGGGTAAGAGCACTGGTTGTTGTATGGAAACCAGTTTGACAATATACTATTTTTAAAAAATAAAATATAAGAAAATACATGAGAAGATGCTCAATCTTATAAAAAACACATATTAACACTACACTAAAAAATCACTTTTTAACTATTAAATTGGCAAATGTCCCCCCCCCCCAAATTCTTCACCTGGAGCATCTGCAGCAACTGAGTTGTGGCCATACACTTCTCATAAAAAACACTGAGTGTGTACTCACCATCCACTTCAATGAGTTTCTGAGAAAGAGATGTTCAGTTTCATCCTAAAGTGGCCTGCCAAATCTGAGATACCACAAATAGAGTTATTCCAGTGTTTGTTCTCACGTCTATTTTGTCTAAGGGTTGCTTTCTCAACTTTTTTCACTTTCATTTGCCTGGAATTCTTTTTCCATCACTTCATAATCAGTCCATATGTTTTTAGTCTGAAGTTAATCTTGCAGAGAGTATGTAAAATGTCTTGGTTTTTGTTTTTTTTTTATACATTCCACTATTTTATGTCTTTTTATTGGAGCTTTTAGACCAGTTGCTTTTCAACTAATGATAGGTATATACTTGTTGCCATTGTGTTGTTTTCTTTTTGCTTTTGGTTTTCTGATCCTTTTGTCTCTTACTCTCTTTTTTTGTGGTTATTTACTTTCTTTAATGTTATTTTTGGCTTCCTTTTGTTTATTTTTGTGTGAGTGAGTTATAGGTTTTGTATTTGTGGTTACTAGGAGTAATAGATAACATCCAAAATATATAATAATTTATATTAAGGTAATGACCATTAAATTCTAACCCATTTTAAAATAACATTTTCTATTACCCTTTCCATATTTTATGTATGTGTTGTCATATTTTATACCATTTTATTCATAATATTCTTACTTCTAATTATGGCCTTTTCTTGTCCACTTAAAAAAGTCCCTTTGACATTTCTTCTAAAGCCAGTGCAGTGGTAATAACTACTTTAACTTTTCTTTGATGTTCTTCATCTTTTTTTCAATTCTGGAAGATAATATTGGTATGTAGACTATATTGGTTGCATTTCTTTTCTTTTAGTAATTTGAATATACCTTGCCATTCCTTGCTGGCCTGCAACGTTTTTGGTAAAAACGTTTTAGGCTATGTTAAAGGCTCATATCCTTTCAACACTTTGTACATAAGTATTTGTGTTTATGTTGCTGTTGGTGTTTAAAAAATTATCTTCATCTTTAATCTTTGACATTTCAAATATGAGTTATAGTGTGGATTCCTTAAGTTCATTTTATCTGGAATACCCTGTGGTCATTGGAGTTGGATGTCTATTTCCTTCCATAGCTTAGAGAACTTTTTAGCTATTATTTCTTCAAATAAGTTTTCTCTCTTTTCTCTTTATGAAACCCCTACAGTGCAAACGTTTATTCACTTTATGTCTTCTAAGAGATCTCTTAAGTGATCTTCATTTTTCAATTTTATTTTTGTTTTTGCTGTTCAGTATGAATACTTTCCATTACTGGGTCTTCCGATTTGCCAATCCATTCTTCTGCATCTGCTAATCTATTATTTCTTTCCAATGTATTTTTCATTTCTATTATTGTATTCTCCAACTCTGATTGATTTTTTAAATATTTTTATCTCTTTCTTGGAAGTGTTCACTGAGTTTTTTCACTCTTCTCTTTTGACTAGTGAGCATCTTTATGATAATAACTTTCACCTATTCATCAATTACATTGCTTATTTCTGTTTTATTTATTACTTTTATGGGGTTTTTTGTTGTTCTTGTTTGGGGAGCATATTCCTCTGTCTCATGGATTTTTTAAATTTCATATGTATTAGGTCCAATAACTATTTCTAAACGTGTAGGAATAATTTTGTGTTGGGTCATCCCCTGTTTAGGGTGTGTGTGGTGACTGAGTGCCTGGGGGAAGGTGTAGGTGATGTGGGCTGGGGGAACCCATAGAACTCCTTCTGGAGATACCCTGGAGGGATGGGACAAGACATTACCAGGGCTTTCCCTGCAAAGCCTCCTGGTAGAACAGTTGAAGTTGCAGTGGATGCATGCTGGAGGTGTCAGGTGTCAGGTCTCTCTATATAGCCTGGCAGGGCAGGTGAAGTTAAGTGGGTGCAAGCCAAGGTGCTCAGCAGAAAAGGCTATCTTGGCAGCATGACTGAAGATGAGGAAGATATGGCCCGGCACTTTCTAGAGTGTTCCTGGTGCGGGGAATCCTGGGCAGGAGGCGGAGCTAAAGTAGGAATGAGCCAGGAAGTCTCAAAGTACTCTGTGGTCGAGGTGACTCAGCAAGTCATCTAGAGCAAGGAGATGCAGGTCTAGCATGTTCCATGGCATTTTCTGCCTATGTCACTTTGGCAAAATGACTAGAGTTGTAGCGAATGCTAACCAGGCATATCTAGGTGTGCACCATACAGGGCCACCTACGTGGGTCTGGTGGGGGTTGTGAGTTAGGGGTATGTAGCTCACTTAGAGGGTTGAACAGCTAGGGAACCCAGTCCCTGCTCCCATCCACACTATCAAAATCATGGGAGGATGTAAACCATGGTGCTTACCATCCCCTCAGACCCAGATAATGTTCCCAGAGCTACCATCCTCTGGCACAGTTTTAGGGCTAGCTTTTGTATATTCTCATTGCTTATTTATTTATTTATTTGACTCTGAATGCTTGGTTCTATTTCAAATTTATTTTGATCATTTAGAGCTGGATCAATAAGAGAAAAAGCTGCCTGTTAGCTGTGGCACCTGCTGTTCCTCCTAAATGTAAAGGACTGATATTTGATGCCGTTGTCCCCAGTCAGCTTACAGATGACGCACCTCCTTGCTTCCATAGCCCTCAGGCCCACCACCCAGCAAGGACTTTCACACCATGCTGATGACAAGCTTCCATGCCCAGGAGGACCTAGAATTTCTCCTTCTGGCAGAACAAATTTCTCTCCCTAGCATGAAGCAGGGTACCTGGGAGAAGCCTCTCCTGTCTCATTCCTCCTTCTTTACTCTCTACCCCCAGGATAGCATCTGGTGTTCCCAGGCCAGGTGCATATCTTGGGATGAAGTGAGGACTCTCATTGTTTGCCCAGTGGTACAGGTAACAGGGTGGTGTTGGGGGTGTGTATCTTCTCTCATGGAATTGAAGGAAGCATCGGGGGAAGTGAGGTTTATCAGGAGTCTCAGATAAAGTACTCCTTTCTGCTGTCACCTTTGTCTTGGAGAGAAAGGTTTTCTGCAGGGCTGCATCCGTGCTTCAGTCAAACTCCTTGCCCTTGGCCTTGTTGGTGTGGTACATGCCCTTGCATCAAAACAAGTAGTGTTGCATGAAGAGGAGGAGGCAGATCCAGAGGAAGACCACAGCAGCGATCAAGTCTGCAATGATGGTGCTGTCTGTACCTCACAAGGCGATGAACATGCCAGGGTTGAGTTGGTGGAAGGGCTACAACATGCATCTGGAGCCCCTCAATACCAACAGGTGCAGGGTCAGAAGCTGTGTGGCAAGGGTTATGCCTGTCTGCCCCTCACCCTCAGCAGCCTATATTCTAGTTGCTCTTTTAAGTTGTGGGTTTTTTTCCTGTGCTCCAGGGCATCTCAGTTGGCATAGGTTAGTGGCCTGGGAATTACTAAGGGGGCAGGCCCCCTGCGGAACCCGGGCCTTGCTCCAATCTGTCATCAGGAGGCAAGGGAAACACAACATGGTGCTTGCCCACCTCTGACGCAGGGAGAGTTCCAGGGGTTCCCCCAATGTAGGCAGAGTTTAAGTGCTGGGTCACCTACATTCTAGCTCCTGTTTTAAATCACTGCTTTTGTGAGTCTTGGGCGTTCTGAGCTGGTGTGAAATAGGGGCCCAGGGATTGCTGAGGCAAGAGATAGGATAGGTGCCCAGACTCTGCTCTTATCTGCACTATCAGGGTGGGAAGGAGCCATAAACTATGACTCTTGCCAAACCCTCCAGTTAAGAGAGATTTCAAAAGAAAAAGAAAAAAGAAAGAGAGAGAGAGATTTCCAGCACCCCCCCCCGACTTTGGGCAAGGTTATAGGGCCCTTTCTTGTATATCTAGTTCCTCCTTTAAACCACAGCTTTTTTTTTTTCCTGTGTCCCAGGATGGATGAATCTGCTCACATTCTCTCACTATTCCTACCTCACGCAGTTTTCAACATCGGGGTGGGGGTTCCCTTTGCTACATTTCCTTTGTCATTCTCTATGAGGTCTACCTTGTTGAATAAAAGCTGTTCAGTAAGCTCTTAGTTCTTTTTAGGAAGATTTGCATTATCAACTGGTGTAAGTTTGCCTGGTCTATGAAGGATGTGACTTCAAGGTATTCCTATCTTACCATCTTCTAACATCAGATTTTTCTGGAAAGACTGGTCTCCCAGTATTGACTTCTGTTTTGCAATTGCACTCAAAATCAAAATAACTAGGGGCGCCTGGGTGGCTCAGTCGGTTAAGCGTCCAACTTCGGCTCCGGTCATGATCTCACAGTTCTTGGGTTCGAGACCTGCTTTGGGCTCTGTGGTGACAGCTCAGAGCCTGGAACCTGCTTCAGATTATGTGTCTCCCCCCTCTCTATGTCCTTCCCCCACTCATGCTCTGTTTGGTCTCAATAATAAATAAACATAAAAAAGTTTTTGGGGCACCTGGGTGGGTCAGTCAGTTGGGCATCCAGCTTCGGCTCAGGTCATGATCTCACGGTTCATGGGTTTGAGCCCTGCAACAGGCTCTGTGCTGACAGCCCACTTCGGATTCTGTGTCTCCCTCTCTCTCTGATCCTCCCCTGCTCACACTCTGTGTCTCTCTCTATATATAAAATAAATTTTTAAAAAACATAAAAAAGTTTTTTTAAATAAAAAATAAAATAAACATAATTATATATTTTTTAAAATGTGAATATACACATTTAACCAAGAAAATATCAATAAAATGAGTGACTGTGAAAATTGCCCAAAAGTTTTGTGATTCTTTATTTACAAATCATGTCAAGAACAATGTCATCTAGTGAGAAGGCACAGCTGTTTATTTCTGAAATTAAATCCAGCTTGGAACTGGGAATGAGGGACACGTAACATAC
This sequence comes from Suricata suricatta, assembly GCF_006229205.1. NCBI lineage: Eukaryota > Metazoa > Chordata > Mammalia > Carnivora > Herpestidae > Suricata > Suricata suricatta. The sequence continues at coordinate 943,397 of NC_043705.1, forward strand.
TTTTGGTAAAACAGAAAAGAAAAACAATATGTTTATTTGATTTTGTTTCTCTTAGTCTTTCTGGATAATTATTTCTAAATGAGTATATGGAACAAAAACAGTTAATATAATAACATACTCTTCAATAAAATGACAGTATGAGGACTTAGTTTTCTACTGTAGTAGGGGAAGTACGTGAATAAAGAGCATATTTTCCAACATGAAGCTTTAATGAAGGAACATTATAAACTAAATTTAAGATGTTTAAATACTGAATAATTCATCAAAAATTAAAATGAAAAGGATTCATTACCTAGACAATTGGTAAATATTTAATTACTTACTTTTATTGAATCCCTGAGAATAAGTGTCAGAAATAAAATACAGACTTTGTGGTGAGGATTACATAGTCTTTATACCCATACACCACTTTTTCCCCCATGGTTCAAGCTCTGAACTTAAATAAACATGTATATTTTGCTTAGTTACACGTAAGACCGGAAAATCCCCCTTCTTAGATTAAGTAAGTAAACATAAATTTCACAAATGTGAAATTGGGAAATATGGTTTGACTATAATTTTCCTTGCACAGCACAGTCATAGGGAATACAGTTTTTTTGACAGAAGTGTTTTCAGAGCCACTTTCATGTCCTTGTTTCTTAAAGTATAGATAATAGGATTTAACGTTGGGGTCACCATGGTGTAGAAGAGGGAGATAAACTTGCCTTGGTCCTGAGTGTAACTGTTACTTGGTTGTAGGTACATGTAGATTATGGTGCCATAGAAAATGATCACCACTGTGAGGTGGGAGGAGCAGGTGCTGAAGGCTTTGTGTCTTGCCTCTACTGACTTTATCTTCAGCACAGCCTGACTTATGAAGCCATAGGAGATAAGAATGAGTGTTGGGGGGATTAGGAGAAACAGGACACTCACCACAAAAAGCACCAACTCATTGACAGTGGTGTCCACACAAGCCAATTTGAGGAGAGCTGGTACTTCACAAATAAAATGATTGAGTCTGTGGTTGCCACAGAGAGGTAATTGCAAGGTAAAAGTAGCATGGATCAGGGAATTGCTCAAGCCACTGAGCCAGGAGAGGGATGCCAGTTGTTGGCATAGACGTGGATTCATGATAGCCACATAGTGGAGGGGTTTGCAGACAGCAATGTAGCGATCCAAAGCCATTACAGCCAAGAGGATACACTCAGTGGAGCCCAGAGCCAGAGAAATATAGAGTTGGACCACACAACCACCATAAGTGATAGTCTTCTCTGGACCCCGCAGGTTAACTAGGGTCTGAGGTGCAAGACTAGTAGTGAAGCAGAGGTCCAGTAGGGAAAGGTTGCTAAGGAAGAAGTACATGGGGGTGTGGAGGAGAGGATCCAGGTATGATATAATGATGATGGCAAAGTTCCCCACGAGCGTCAAGATATAGAAGAAAAGGACAAATGCAAAGAGTGCAGACTCCAGGCGAGGGTGGTCTGAGAAGCCTAGAAGGATGAAACCTGTCAGGGAACTCTCATTGGCCCGTTCCATTTCTACAGAAGAAATTGATTCTGTTAAGAGAGAAATGAAAACAGGTATTGTTTGAAACAATTTATCCAAGAATCACAATGTACAAATTGCAAGGGTGATGGAAACTAATTTGTCCAATATACTATTTTTTTTTAATCTGCAAAGTGTTGCTGAATCAGAGCAATAATCCAGTCCCATGACTCTTAAAAAATTATGAGTGTTTTCAACTTTGTGTTTCTCTGGACACTAATCACTAAACTAATTATTGTTTATAATTGCACACATGTCAAAAAGCATGTAGTCACTTCTACTGAAATTAACTGTCTCTCAAAATAAAGAAGCAAGTGGTTTCTCATTGGTTTTAACTGTCAACAAAACTATGCATACCAAATACAACATTAAGGTCTTAACCTAGGTATACATGGGGACAGGAATTTTCTCCTCATCTTTACCCTTTATTTTTTTAAGTTTCTTTATTTTGAGAGAGGGAGAGAGAGAGAAAGAGAAAGGCACACACAGAGAAAGAGACAAAGAGAGAGAGACAGAGAGAAAGAGAGGCAGAGAAGAGGGGAAGAAAGAGAGAGGGCCTGCTTGGGAGCAGGCTTCACACTGTCAACACAGAGCCCAATGTGGGGCTCAATTTCAAGAACTGTGAGATCATGACTTGAGCTGAAATCAAGAGTCAGATGCTTAACCACCTGAGTCACCCAGGGACCCCTTTTCTTTTCCTTTTTTACACACATTCTTACACATTCATCTTTGTACACTACCTCAACAAAGAAAAGTGAGATAGTCATGAATTTATACTCTATCTAGAGATTTAAAAATTGAATAAATAACAATTTCTATTTTAAAATAAATTTTATGTCACAAGGCCACCATTGTATGTCATGCTTAGCTACCAGGTGAACTGCTGTCACTGCACATTTCACCCAGCTGCCACACTACACCCAGCTGGTACATCATGCCCAACCTTCATGCTGCAGCTAGCCACCAGCACACCCCAAGCCATGTGTCCCTGGCACCACATGAGGCCCAACTACACCCAGCCATCCTGAGGTGCAATGCCTACCCTCACACCACCAGCCACCCCACAAGCAAGTCCAAGGCACTGCAGTGCTTCAGGGGGTCTGTCATATGAGTGATGGACCAGAACAAATTTTAGTAACTTCACTGCTCCACTCCCAAGATCCCAGTGGCCATCACTGTCTTCCTTAGAACAAGACTGCCTGGGTCCCACTAACAGACAGCACAAGCAGCACACAATAGGCAGAGACAGTGAGATGACTGCAGTGACACAAAAAGTGACTCCGACACAACAGTAGAGCATCAGCAGCATGGGTGGCAAACTCCCCTGAAGTGCCAGGTTCCAGGGAGCAGAGGAAACAGCATAGCGTGACACTGTAGGGCCTTTTCATCATGAATAACTACTTCCAAGAGCAGAAGACACAGCTGACCTCCTTCACACACAGAAACAGAGAGAGACAGACAGATGAAGAGACAGAGAAATTTATCCCAAATGAAAGAACAAGAAAAGGACACAGCCAGAGATCTAAGTAAAACAGATATAAATAATATATATGAAAGAGAATGTAAAGCAATGATCATAAGAATACTCACTGAACTGAGAAAAGAGTGGAGGACATGAAGGAGAAATAAGAAATAACATATCAGAGATAAAGGGCTCAATAAACAAAATGAGAAACACACTTGTAGAATGAGTGGCAGGCTAGAAGAAGCAGAGGAATGAAATAGTGACTTAGAAGACAGAGTCATGGAAAGTAATCAAGGTGAACAAAAGAGAAAAAAATGAATGGTGCAAAATGACAACACACTTAGAGAACTCGAAGACTGCTTCAAACATAATAGCATTAGTATTATAGGAGTCCCACAAGAAGAGAAGAGAGATAAGGAGGTAGAACATTTATTTGAAGAAATAATAGCTGGAAAATTCCCATATCTGGGAAAGAAAACAGATATCAAGATCCAGAGGAAAAGAGAATCCCCATCAAATGCAACAAAACCAGACACACACCAAGACTTGTTGTAATTAAACTGGCAAAATATAAAGATAAAGAAAAAATTTTAAGCAGCAAGAAAAAAAGGGACTCATTAACTGACAAGGGGAAAAGATTTAAACAGCAAGAATAAAAAGGAGTCAATAACTGATATTAACTGGCCAGCAAGAGATTTTCCAACAGAAACGTTGCAAGCCAGAAGGAAGTAGCACGATATACATGCGAAGTGCTGGATGGGAAACAACTGCAGCCAATACTACTCTACCCAGCAGGGCTATCAGTAAGCATGGGAGAAATAAGGAGTTTCCCAGACAAATAAAAACTAAAGTGTTTATGACCACACAAGCCCTATAAGAAATATTAAAGAAGCTTATTTCAGTGGAAAGGAGTGATCAAAAGTTACAGTACAAGGTAGAAAATATAAAAGCAGCAAAAATAAATATTTCTGTAAAAAATCAGTTGGGGAATTTGCAAAAAAAGACATAAAATATATTAACATACACCTAAAAAGTACAAAGGAGAGAAGAAAAGGATTCAAATTTAAACAACCATTACCTCAATATATACTGTTATATGTAGATGTTTTACATACAAACCTAATGATAACCAGAAATCAAAACCTATTATATACTACACAAAGACTAGAGACAAATAAATCCAAAAATATCATAAAGAAAAATCAGCAAACCATGAGAGAAAGACAAGATCAAGGAAAATCTTCAGAAACAACCACAAAACAAGTAATGCAATGGCAATAAATATTTATCTATCAATTACTTTGAAAGCAAATGGAGTAAATGCTCCAATAAAAAGACACTGGCTGACAGAATGGATAAAAAAAAAAGACTCATCAATATGCTACCTACAAAATACACATTTTAGAACAAAAGACACTTCCACATTGAAAGTGAAAGGTTGGAGAAACATCTGTCATTCAAGTGGGTGTCACAAAAAGCTGGTTAGCATACTTACATTAGACAAAGTAGACTTTAAAACAGTTACAAGAGACAAAGAAGGATGCTGTGTTATCATAAAGCAGACAATTCAAGAAGAAGATGTCAAAATTATAAATATATGTACCAAATATAAAAGCACCATAATACATATGTTTCTTGATAACAAACATAAGGAAACTAATCAATAAATGCAATGGACAAATACCTAAACATCAAATAAACAAGGAAAATGGCTTTGAATGACACACGGGACCAGATGAATTTAACAAATGTGTTCACAACATCCCACCCCCAAACAATAAAATAAACATATTATTCAAGGGCACACTGAACATTCCCCAGAATAGAACACACAGTAGCCCACAAAGCAAGCCTCAAGAAGTTCAAGAAAATGTAAGTCATAGCATGCATCTTTTCTTACCAAAACACTATAAAACTAGAAGTCAAGCACAGATAAATCTGGCAAGAAAACAATAGAGGAAGTTAAGATGGTGGAGAAGTAGGGGGACCTGGCTTTTTTCGGGGGGTTTGTCCCTCAAACACAGCTGTGTTGAGATCAGATCACTTGGAACACACAGGAAATAGGGGTACAGAGCGGCAGAAGGCTTTCCGTGGTTGAAGGGAGACATTTGGCAGGGTCGAGGTATGTGTATGTGAGTTGGGGAGATAAAACAACGGTGCTAAGGAGAAGAGGGAACCCCTCTGGAGAGAGACAAATGGAGAGAAGGAGGGTTGTGATAGTCCAGCATCAAGTTAGTACAAGAGGAAAACCTCTCTGGACCATGGACTGGGGAGAAGTAATGAGGCTCCCAGCTCTTTTTTGCAAACAGCTTTTGGAGCTGAAACTCCAAGGTTTTGGAAGTGTGCAACTTTCTCCAGAGGGGAGCCTT
>NC_043705.1:948854-968217 GCF_006229205.1 Suricata suricatta
CTGGGCACCTAGGGGAAAGCTCAGCAGAATTGTGGTGCAGGGCAAGCTCACTATTCTGTGAGGGCTTCCTGAACAGCGTGGTTTGAGATCCCTGGTCTGGGGAGGAGGGATTGGGGTGATACTGCTTCCCCTCCACCCCCCATCTGATGGGACTTCAGAGAGGAGCGCAGTAGCCCCAGTGGAGTCGAGACATGTTTACACCAGACCCTGCCTGGTGATTGCTTATTTACTGGATCAATACTGACTGACCCAACACAGCCAGACCCTCCTCCAGACCAGCACAGCCACCATGCCCAGGCCAACCAACAACTCTTTTTTTTTTCTTTAGTGATCAGGCTCATAATGGCAGATATGTTTTTGTGATTTCTCATTGTGTGTGTGTATATAAATTTATTATGTATTTATTTTAACACATATTATACATTATATATTAATTATATTTTAAATAATTTATGTTATATATTTATTACATTATTTTATATATACTATAATATTATATATATGTATATGTATAAATTTTTGTCAGGCTTTTTTATTCTATTCTTTTCCCCTTTTCTTTTTTCTTCTGCTTTCTCCCTCTTCTTTCTTTTCCTTTCTCTTTCCTTGGAATCAACCTTATAATTTTTTAATTCTCTGTTTAGTTTTCTTTCTCCCTATCCTTTTTCTCTTTTTACGGGAACATCTTGCCCCACTTTTTTTTTCCAGGATTACTTCAACAAAGAAATCAGAGCACACAACTCTCCAATAGCACAAGCAAACTCTGTAGATGACTGACCATTGGACTAGAGCAGCGCAAACATAACAGAGTGCACACAGCGTACATCAGAAATGGTTCCTGGAGCTCCAGGCCCTGGACAGTGTGTGATTTCTTTTTAATATAGTAGTACTTTCAAGTGTGGGACACATAACAAGCTTTCAGAACACATGAAAGACAGGGGTGCCTGGGTGGCTTAGTAGGAGTGTCTGACTTCAGCTCAGGTCATGATCTTACGTTTTGTGTGTTTAAGGTCTGCATCAGGCTCTGTGTTGACAGCTCAGAGCCTGGGGCCTGCTTCCCATCCTGTATCTCCCCTCTCTCTGCCCGTCCCTTACTCACACTCTGTCTCTTTTTCTCTCAAAAATAAATAAATATTAACAAAATTTTAAAATAATAAAACACACAAAAGACAGAAACTTAGCCAAAATGATAAGACAGAAGTATTTTCCCCAAAAGAAAGGAAAGAAAACAAATGCAGGTTAAAAAACATGCTACAAACAATAAATGGGTCAACAAGGAAATAAAAGAAAACTAAAAATCACAGGAAAAATGGAAAAACACAATGGTCAAAAACTATTGGGTTACAACAAAAGCGGTTCTAAGAGGGAAGTTTATACAATACAGGCCTACATCAAGAAGAAAAAAAAATCTAATTATATATATATATATATATATATATGTGTGTGTGTGTGTGTGTGTGTATGTGTGTATATATATATATGAACAAACAAAACCTAAAATCATAAGAAGGAAAGAAACAATAAAGATTAAAGCAGAAATAAGTGATACATAAACTAAAAACAAACAAACAATAGAACAGGTCAATAAACCAGGAGATAGTTCTTTGAGCAAATCAATAAAATTATAAACCTGTGGCCAGATTTATCAGAAAGAAAGGAAGTAAGAAAGAAAGAAAGAGAAAGAAGGAAGGAATTCAAGTAAATAAAATCACAAAATGAGAGAGTAGAAATAACAACACAGAAAATAGTGTAAGAGAATATTATGAAAAACTATGTACCAACAAATTGTAGAACCTGAAAGAAGTGGAATAATTCCTAGAAACATATAAACAACCAAAACTGAAACAGAAATACAAAATGAGCACATTGAAAAACAGCAAAGAAATTGAATCATTAATCAAAACATTTCCAACAAACAATTCCAGAATGGTTTGATATACCTAAAACAATTAACCTGATACATCATCAATAAGATAAAAAATAAGAACTATATAATAATTCCAATAGATAAAGTAAAACCACTAGACAAAGCACAACATCCATTCATGATCCTCAACAAAGTAGCTCAACCTAATAAAGGCCATCCATGATGTTGCCACAGCAAACATCATCCTCAATGGGGAAAAACAGAGCTTTCTTTCGATGGTCAGGAACAAGACAGAGACGTCAACTTTCACCACTGTTATTTAACATGCTACTGGAAGTCCTAGCCTCAGTAATCAGACAACAACAACAAAATACATCCAAATTGGCCAGAAAGAAGTAAAAGTATCATTATTTTCAGATGACATGGTACTCTATATAGTAAACCTGAAAGACTACACACACACACACACACACACACACATAAACTGCTAGAACTGATACATGAATTCAGTAAAATCATAGGATACAAATATCCAGAAAACTGTTGGATTTCTATGCACTAATAATGAAGCAGCAGAAAATTAAATTATAAAAAAGTTTCTTACAATTGCACCCAAAGCTACAAGATATGTAGGAATAAACCTAGCCAAAGAGGTGAAAGACTTATATCCTGAAAACTAGAAAATACTGATGAAAGAAACCAAACACAACACAAAGAAATGAAAAGACATTCAATGCTCATGGATTGGAAGAACAAATATTGTTAATATGTCTATGTGATCCAAAGTAACTTACATATTTAATGCAGCCCTATCAAAATACCAATAGCATTTTTCTCAGAGCTAGAACAAATAATCCTAAAATTTGTATGGAACCACAAAACACCCCAAATATCAAAAGCAATCTTGAAAAAAAATATGAAAACAAAAAGCATAGCTGGAGGCATCACAACTCTGAATGTCAAGTTATATTACAAAGATGAAGCAGTCAAGACAAGATGGTACTGGCTCAAAAATAGACACACAGATTAATGGTACAGAAGAGAAAGACCAGAAACCAACCCACAACTATATGGTCAACTAGTGTTTGATAAAGCATGCAATAATATGCAATGGAAAGAAGATAATCTCTTCCTCATATGGTGTTGGGTAGTCTAGATAGTAACCTGCAAAAGAATGAAATTGGACCACTTTCTTACCCTTTGCACATAAAAATTCAAAATGGATTAAGACCTAACTGTAAGACTTGATTCCATAAAAATACTAGAAGAGAACACAGGCCATAACCTCTCTGACATCAGCCATAGCAACATCTTACTAGATATGTCTCCAGAGGCAAGGGAAACAAAAGCAGATGCTGGCAAGGGTGTGGAGATATGGGCACCCTCCTACACTATTGGTGGGAATATAAACTGGTGCAGCTGCTCTGGAAAACAGTGTGGAGGCTCCTCAAAAAACTATCAATAGAACTCCCCTATGTTACCCAAGGGATAGAGAAGTGCTGATGCATAGGGGCACATGTACCCCAGTGTTCATAGCGGCACTGTCAACAATAGCCAAAACATGGAAAGAGCCTAAATGTCCATCACCTGATGAATGGATCAAGAAGATGTGGTATATATACACAATGGAGTATTACATAGCAATGAGAAAGAATGAAATCTGGCCATTTGTAGCAAAGTGGATGGACCTCGAGGGTGTCATGCTAAGCGAAATAAGTCAGGCAGAGAAGGATAGATACCATATGTTTGCACTCATAGGTCTAACAGGAGACCGGGAGAAACCTAATGGAGGACCAGGGGGAGGGGAAGGGGGAAAGAGAGTTGGGGAGAGAGAGGGACGCAAAAGCTGAGCGACTATTGAATACTGAAAACTAACTGAGGGTTGAAGAGGGGGAGGGGGAAAAGAGGTGGTGGTGATGGAGGAGGGCACTTGTGGGGAAGAGCACTGGGTGTTGTGTGGAAACCAATTTGACAATAAACTATTAAAAAAAAGAAACTATTTGGGACTACATCAAAATAAAAAACCTGCATAGTGAAGGAAACATTCAACAAACTGAAAGGCAACTGACGAAATGGGAAAAAACATTTGCAAATGATTTATCTGATAAAGGGTTAGTATCCAAAATATAAAAAGGACTTACAAAACTCAACACTCAATAACAAATAATTCAATTAAATGAATAGAAGACATGAGCAGGCATTTCTTCATGAAGACATCCAGATGGCAAACAGACACAGGAAAAGATGACCAATATCACTTATCATCTTGGAAATTCAAATCAAACTATTTAAGATATCAGGTCACATCATCAGAATAGCTAAAATCAACATCACAATAAACAGCTGGTGTTGGTAAGGACATGAAGAAGAGGGAATCTTCGTCAACTGTTGGTGGGAATGCAAACTGGTGCAGCCCCTCTGGAAAACAGTATGGAGGTTTTCAAAAGTTAAAAATAAAATTATCTTATGATCCAACCATTGCACTCTAGTTTACCCAAACAATACAAACATACTAATTCAGAGTAATACATGAACCTTGTATTTATAGCAGCATTATTTACAATAGCCAAAATTTAGAAGCACTCCAAATGCCCATAGACTGATGAATGGATAAAAAAGAAGGGATATATGGAATATGGAATATTATTCAATAATAAAAAATAATGAAATCTTGATATTTGCAATGATATGCATGGCGCTGAAGAGTATTCTGCTAAGCATAATGAGTCAGTCAGAGAAAGAGAAATGCCACATGATTTCACTTATATGTGGGATTCAAGAAACCAAAAAAAATAAGCAAAAGGAAAAAAGTAAAGAGACAAACAAGAAACAGACTCGTAACTGTAGGGAACTGATGGTTCCCAGAAGGGAGGTATATGGGGCTATGGGCCACATAGTGATGGGGGTTAAAGCGTGCATTTATTGTGATGAGACCGGGTGATGTAAGTAAGTATTGCATCGCTATATAACACACCTGAAAGTAATATAACAATGTTAACTAACTCAAATTAATATAAAAATGTAGGAAAAAGAAAAAAGATATTTCCATAGTTCTCATACTATCAAGTAGTATTATGTAGTGTGAGTAGACTGAGAGTTACTGAAAATGATATTTATTTAAATAATAATTAATTGGAGGAAAATAAATTGAATTCAATGACAAAATTAAATAGTAGCTTTTTAGTGAAAAGAGAGATAAAATGAATACTATAAGACAATCCTCTGTGTTCCTCTCAGAATAATAAAACCAGGAGATGTAAATGTCACAATGTATTTCTCATTCTCAAACAGTTTGCTTGAGACCAAGAGTCCAGTTTATAATATGTTCCACTTCCCAATTAGGTTCCTGATTGAGTTTGAAATATGGTATAAATTTCAAATAAGGTGGTTATATCTAGTGTACCTATTTTAGGCACAAGCCAGATGTGAACAGATGTTGTCTCTTTCCTCCTACACGTAGTAAACAGAATGTCGTCCATGTTGATCTCAAATGATTCTCTCTACCTTATTAGAAAATTCAAATGTCTAATTTGTCTCTATAATTGAGAATGAGTGTACTAAATGAGATGAAAGGAATCAAAATGGAATAAATATAAATAGTAATACAAGTTAAAAGAACAAAAATGTCACAACGACTTTTAAATAGGTAGAAAGCAAGGTGACTTTCAACAAAGATATGTCAATAACAAATAATAAAGATATGTGAAATAAAATAACAAATAATAAAGATCTTTGAAATAAGGCCAAATTGTGTGAGAAATCTTAAAATGAGGATTATTCCTTGTGTTTTCCTAAAAGAACAATTAGTAAGTGAGTATGTGTCTATGAAGGAGAAATTACTTTCTAAAAAGTTGTAAAGGACATTATATGTTAGTTTGTTAAGGATTTTGAAGTCGAGGCTAACAGGCTAAAAATATGGATGGTTTGGAATAAAGCTGTTTTAAAATATCTGACTGTGTAGAATATATTGGGTAAAATATAATAAAGAAAGATAAGGCAAATGATAGTCAGATATTGCAACTGAAAAGTGCATGCTCTCATTTTGTGTCAGATTCAATCTGAGCCCCCCCCCCACCAGGAAGAGGGATTGACATCTGTCTGTCCTGACATCTGTCTCCACCCTGACACACTTAATTTATTATCATGCCGTACTGAGCAGCTGGCAATGTCCTAACTTTTTTCACTCAGCTCTACCCTTTTCTATGTTGCTTGTATGACAAAAATATAATTCTCCAGTCCCTACCACGTTGGAAATTGGTACACACTTTTTAAGACTCAGCACTAGTCACTTATGTACAAACCGCTCATTGACTCTAAGGACATTCATTCACTGTTTACACCCCTGGACTCCAAGGATATTCAATCACTGTTTACATCTCTGTCTCTTCATGCTTCAAGATTTATTTTGTGTCCTTTCTACCACCTAAACCTCCTTTTATTATAGAAACTATATGATACTACTGAGTTCATTATTAATCTGTATATTTCTATCAAACTATAAGCTACTTCTTAAACTGAAGAGTGATGTTTTAGTGATTATCTTATGTAATTTTATGATGTCTGGTGCAAAATAATCGATCAACAACTGCCTTATGAAAGAAAGAATGGATTTTTCAGATGTTCTGTTTTCCATAGTAAGTCTCTTTCTTGGTTCTCTCCGCATAGCAGATATTGAGGAAACAAAAGTGGTTATGGTCAGGTCAGCTAAGCTGAGGGAGAGCGATCAGAACCACCTATGTTGGAGCAGACAAAGCAACCAGCCCAAACAACAGCTACAGTAAAACATTTAGCCAATTACTGCAGTGGCATGAGAAAAATCTATAACTGTAGAAAACACCAACTACCTCTGTTCATTTTCCCACCATGGAATGGTTGTACTACAGAAGGTGAAGTAAAATGGAATATGTGGAAAATTCATGTCACTGTGGAAGATACTTTGAACAGATGGCTTCTGAAGTTTTATGGATCCTGGAATAAGGAGAAGGAGAGAAGTTGATGGCTAAATGTAGAGAAGTACTAAGTACTGTGTCAGATTGTGGAAAGTTGTCTTTAAGATTTTCCTTTCCTCCCCTCTACAAGGAGTCCTCAGAAGAAGCACCAGAGAAAGAGACCTAGAAATAAAGATGCCTAGGACAGAAAGACCAAAATGTGTAAGAGCATGAGAAGAAAAGTGCCTGGTTGCTGGACCTCAACACTCTTCAGAGAGTGCAATTCACCGGCTCTACAGCAAGTGTGGTGTGGGAATGGCGGCTCCCCCCAGAAGGCTTTCCAGGTAATATTTATGTAATTACCGTGGTCAAGACAAAAAATAAAAACAAAAACAAACACAGATTTTCAAACAGGAGCCAACTCCTCAACTACTTATGCTTTTGTGTGACGCGACCCTGTTTTTGACCCCAGCCACTTGGATGTACAAGTCTTTGGAAAAGGTGAAAATATTATTCTGTCCTCTCTCAATCTGAAGAAATCCAATGTAAGATAGATGCTTTTCTGTTCTACTGTATTTTCTATATGCTTCAGTCCTCCATGACTACTGTGTCTATTGGTGAAAATAGAAGACCAAAAATTATAAATTTCCCAGTATCTGTGCAGTTGTTTTAAGACTAGACTGAGAGTTGCATACCTGAGTAGTAAAAAGTGACGAATCTGACATGTAAACAAGTATTTTCTACCAGTGCATATTCTGATTCTTGCTGATCCTCAAAGTTTCAGTAAAACATAATTATATCCTATAAAAAATGAGACCACAATATCAATAGAGTCAAGAAAAACTGTTCCTCTGGAAAACATTTTATTCCTTTTCAATATAACTAAACCTCAAAATTCAAACCTTCAGTCATTTTGGTTAAATTTTACTTATACTATTTCTTTGTTTGAATGTCAGAGTTCATAGGCTTGCAATGGTGCACTACTTAATAAAGGTTCATTTATGGTATTTTTCAAGTATTTTTTACACAAAGTTGAAGTCACCTTGAACTAAAATGCTCTAGGGTGGAATTGTGTTGATGTGGAAATAAGTGTGTGTACATCTATCTATCTATCTATCATCTTCAGTATCATTACTATCATAATCATCTATGGTGCTCTTATAAAAGAAAATTAAATCAAAATAGTTAATTCTAAACATTTGCAGGGCACTAAGTTAAACTTACAAAGAATAACAAGAAATTTCCCAATTTTCCTATCTTATTTGATAGGCAAAATCTGAGGTTTAGATAATTTATCTGTCTCATTAGATATCACCATTATTTTAAATATTTTTAATATTTATTTATTTTTGAGGGAGAGAAAGAGAGAAAAGAGCACAAGTGGGGAAGAGGCAGAGAAGGAGGGGGACAGATGATCTGAAGCAGGCTCTGTGCTGACAACTGAAAGCACAATGTAGGGCTCAGACTCATGAACCTTGAGATCATGGCCTGAGCCAAAGTCAGAGGCTTAACAAACTGAACCACCCAGGCACCCCAAGCATCATTTTAATGATAGAACAAACCCAAATGTGAAAGACACTGTAAAGATGCTACCTAATTAATTTTTATAAACCCCTGCAAAGTACAGATGCACTCAATTAAAGCTTACAGACTGAATTTTTACTTACTATCAGAACTATTTAAATGTGTCCGAGTTTTTCACATCTTCAGAGATTTTTGTCACATCTTCAAGGAAGAACGTTATAGAACATTTCCTTGACTTGTGTTTATAGGTGTAACCAACCCCTGACCCTCCAGATGACTGGTTTCTACATTATGCCTATTGAATATTAACATTTCTAACAAGAACCCATCCTGAAAAAACTATTTCAGCAGTAATGAGGACTGTGGCATAGGGGAATCTTAGAATAGGAGAGTTGGCAATGTCAGGAAGAAGCAATGGTTTGTTTACAATTACTAAGTCTTCTGTGGGAAACCTGTGTCCCCAGCAGGCAATTAGCTAAGGGACTAACTTCTGGAGATCATCCCAGAAGAATGGATACACACATTTCCCTAGTGAACAGTATTCCATTATTCCTTGAATATTGCATTGGGACCTTCGACTTCATAAAGGAAATAGAAGTCATTAGATTTGTCCAACATAGAAATAAATTAACTCATTAGTTTTTTCTATTAATTAATTAATATATCTTACTTGTGTTGGATCCTTCCAACCTCACTCCAGTTATGAGAGAAAATTATTCTTATTTTCTTTGAAGTTAATCCTTTCTTCTGCATTTTGGATTCCCTGTATCATATTACTCATTGTAATTTCAAGCACCTTTCTTGTTAGAACAAAGTAACATTATAATAAAGGAATCTGAAGAAATGTCCAGATTTACTAACTTTTTTGCAATCTTAACTTTCTTCCTTAAAGATTCAAATGTTGGATTCAACAAACCCCAGTCCAGCATCCTCTTCTCTTATCACATTTAATTTCTCTATCATTGAACTCATATGTTAATCACTACATTAATTATGTATATAGATACCTCTATGAGGACCACACCCATCTACTCAAATTTGGGCTCTTTCCATTATTTGGCTATTGTTCATAATGCTGTTATTAACATTGGGGTGCATGGGGTGCATTTTCCCTTCAAATCAGTATTTTGTATCCTTTGGATAAATGAAATGTAATTTCTTGATCATAGGATAGTTCTATTTTTAATGTTTTCTGCAACCTCCAAACTGTTTTCCAGAGTGGTTGTACCAGTATGCATTCACACCAAAAGTGTAAGAGATTCCTCTTTCTCCACAAGCTCACCAACACCTGTTTTTTTCTTGTTTTGTTAATTTGAGCCATTCTGACAGATGTGAGAAGATACCTCATTATACTTTTGATTCATATTTCCATGATGATGACTGATGTTGAGCATCTTTTCACATGTATCTTGGCCAGCTGTATATCTTCTTAGGAAAAAAATGTCTATTCATGTCTTCTGCCCATTTTTTCATTGTATTATTTGTTTCTTGGGTGTTGAGTTTGATAAGTTCTTTATAGATTTTGGATACTAACCCTTTATCTGATATGTAATTTGCAAATATTTTCTCCAGTCTGTAGGTTGCTTTTACTTTTGTTGATTCTTTCCATTTCAGTGCAGATGCTTTCTATGTTTAAATCCGAATAGTTTTTAAATTTTTGTGGGGAGTTGTTTTTTGGTTTTTTTTGGATTTTGTTTCCCTTGCCTCAGAAGACATATCTAGTAAGCAGTTGCTATGGCTGATGTCAGTGAGGTTACTGCCTGTGTTTTTCTCTAGGATTTTGATGGTCTCCTGTCTCACATTGAGATCTTTCATCCGTTTTGAATTTATTTTTGTGTATATATAATAAAGGGCTCTAGTTTTATTCTATTACATGTTGTTCAGTTCACAACACTGTTTGAAGAGGTATTGTAATTGAGAGTACTACTGCCAACAAGACCAGTGAGGTTGTTGAGGAGGCCATCTAAGTGGGAGGAGATGCGGACCTGAGAAGGACAGTGACAGTGTGCATGAAGGAAAAGGGAAGACACAGGAGATATACTGGAGGAAGTATCCACAGGACTTGGCAATTCATTGGAGGGTGAAAATAGGGACAGAGGAGAAGGAGCAGGTTAGGGGTGGTGGAGGGAAGCAGGTGTGCTTAGTTTGGGGCATGCTGAGGTCGAGGGACCTGTGGGACTTACCAGAATTGGAGAAGGGCATGGACAGCACCCAGTGGAAATTATTGCAGAGCTCCATTTTGCTTTTCACAATTTGCCCAACCCCATACCCCCACCCACAGCTACTATTATATCTAATATAAGATGATTTGAGTTTGAAATTAGTGCCTTAATATATTTTAATTTTATTTTGTTCAGGAACTCTGTCCTGAACTTGTAGTCCCAGATGAGTGACCCTCAGAAGCTCATCTAGCATTTGCTTGTTCTGCATGAATTCTATCGTGTGTTGTTTAATGATTTCTTCAGCTATATTGGTAGCTTGGGGTGGCAGTCGAGGTTAGCTCTGTGCACTCCAGCACAAACCAGCTGTGAAATGGAAACCTTAGTATCTTTTCCACATCATCACATCCCATTATGTCACACACTCGAATCTAGGCTTCATGAAAGCAGGAGAGTTTTGTAGTAGAATATTTCGTTTAATACAGCTTATTCTTCTACCTTAAACATTTCCTCCCCCCAAACCTTTGTATTATTCTTATTTTTGTGTCAAGAACTGAAAAGTTGTTAAAGAGAATGTGATGATCTTAGAACTGAGAAGGCTTCGCAGGGGATGATCGAGCACCCTTTGTGAGGTATTACTTTACCACGGACGATGCCATCTGTTCAGAGACAAAGCAGAGTGATAATTAGCAAAATAGAGAAAGAATCTCCTTATTAATGAATTACCTACACAATCTCTTACTTTGGGGTGGGGATCAGAGTCTACCAGATTATCTGAGGAAGAGTCCTTCAGAAGAAAATAGATACCCATTTCCTTGTAGAGGGCTTTAAAATGCCTCCCATGCATGGAATTGAAACCCCTTTGACTCACATAAGCCCTAGGCGGTCGGGGCCCATTCAGAGAATATCTAAGGCAGTTGAATTCTCATAGTGCCCCGCAGAGCCCCTCTGAGGCTTGGTGTCCCACAGGACTTCTTCCTCAAGGCCCAAAGTGGGGACTGTTCGGGCAGACCTTTAACAAAAGAAGCCCTGGTTGGCATATAAAGACCTCCTTTGACAACATTCCAGGTCTGAAAAGTACCATGAAAAGCTCTGATTTACTCCACTATCTAGCTCATCCAACCAGGTAGGGGTAGACCAGGAGTAGCTCTGGATTCCCAGGCTTATATTGGTTCTCAGACAGTGGGATGCCTCTTGGCTTCTCAGCACCGGAAAAGAAGTTGATCAGCATCCTCTGCTTTCCATTGTTCTGCCTTCCCCAGATTCTTGGTTGCATTGTGAATAATTCTGAATTCAGTAGGCATCTGATTAAAAATTAAATTGGCCACGTGGCCCTTCAGATTTTGCAGGCAGTTTGAGAGTTATTATTAGTACTTTACCACATGTCCTATGGAAAATAATACAGTCAGATGGGTGAAGTTTATCACTTTGGGCCAACAAGGTTTAAAGATGTTATTCCATAGTTCGGGAGTCTGCTAAACAGTCCCCTGATCTCCAGCCTGGGACTCATATTGACTTGATTCTGTATATCCCAGAGATTCCTTAGTCTTTCTGCGCTTGTCAGCATGGAGTCAAGTTCTCTACAAATGCCGAATTTCCCCCAAGGACCTAATTCAAGTGTGTGACATGGGAGACCCCAAGGAAATGTTATTAGAAAATACTGTACACACGCGTGAGTTGCAGGAAATCAACTCTCTGGGACTTTCCCTTTTAAATTGTTCAACGTAGCGTTTTAGTATAGCTCTTCCTTTAGTCATCCTTTGTGGTTTGTTTTTGTCCTGTGTGTTTTCTGACATATTCCTCTTTGTTGACCCAAATCACTCAAGCTAGAGGGACAGATGGAGATAAATGGAACAGGGTATGCAGGTGCTAGGGTGAGGAGGTGCAGACAGTGAACCCTGCCTGTTTAAAGAAGATGGATGGACCAAAGACAAGTTTGGGGAAGGGTCAGAGGACTGAGGCTTACCTGGCTTAGGCAACTCTCTCCTGGGTTCATTCAAGCAATCGTGCCTGCATCTATTCTATCTACATGTATTCAGTGCCTACTGTATGCCAGAGACATGGGAACTGTACGGTTATGGGCGGGGCTAGACATACTCCCACCCTCAAAACCTCACAGTCAGATGGCGGTGACAGATACGGAGATAACTGCCACACAGTGTCCCCGTTTCAGCAAATGTGGACAACAGGCTGTGGGAGCACAATGAGAAAAGCAGTTAATCTGCTCGGTGGAGTCACGTGAGCTCACAGGCAAATGCCTGTGACCTGGGCCACGTACAGGTAATCAAAATGAAAAAGCAGGAGCAATGAATTTATTCCCAAGGACTGTGAAAGTTTTCTGTTTTTTTAAGCAACTCTTTTGCTATATTCCATAACTGCAAGACCCATTTCTTATATATAACTTTGCAAATGAGAATGCTCTAAGCTCAGGCCACAGACCTGCTTTAACACGCAAAATTACAATTTGCTCATATCACATTTCAATATTCACAGAGTTAAAACACCTGATCCATAACACAAGATGTTTTCTATAAAAGATGCCCTAAACATTTTCATCATCTAAAGACACATGTTCATTTTTCTGTCTCTTCTTAATATTTTTTATCTTCTATTTCTAGTTTTTATACACATGAGAAACAGGGTAAAGAAGTAGTTCAGAGTAGTTCAGAAGGGTTCTGTTTTAGCATACTTGGGATCAAATTCTAATTACTAGTTCTGCTACCTTGAATAAAAAGTATAATCTCGCTGACCCTTAATTTTCCCATTTGTAAAATGGAAAGAATTACAATATCTACCTCATAAGCTGAAGGTTAGAAGAAACACAGCCCACAAATCTTCCCTCACTCTGACACCAATTGCCAGTTTTGAGGTTCTCAAGATCACCCTTAGTTTTACTAGATAATTTGCTAGAAGGACTGACAACTCACTGGAAATGGTTACACTCACAGTTACGCTTTATTACAGTTAGGGGCGACAAGTTAACACTGGCCAAGTGAAGAGGTGCACAAGGCAGGGTCCAGGACAGTTCCGAACACAGAGCTCCCACCTGGCCCATGTCCTAGAGCTGTGGACAGCACTGCTTTCCTGGAGTTAATGGGTGGCAGTATGCAGGAGGTCCTTCTGGCCAGGGCTGCTCACCTGAGCCTTAGGGCCCAGAGTCCTTATCGAGGCTCCACAGGGCTGACCTCGGTATCCGGGCCCTCTGAGGCCACGCCTATATCCACACGACTCAAAGCCATTACCATAAATCTCATCCTTAGGTTTTTTGACATGGCCCCAAGACACCAGGTAAACAAAGATGCTCATATCAGGCAAGCTATTCCAAGGCTTTAAGACATCCCCTCCCAGGGCCAAGGACAAAGACTAGCCCTCCCCTTGGGCAAAGAAACATTCTTCTTATACTACACAACAAAGTGTCAGAATTGAATGAGGTGATACCTGCAATGTGCTTAGAATATTGCTTAACACAAAACAAGCATGAATTTTGGATATACAGCTATAATTAGTAACAAGCTTTTTTGATTGTCTAATGTATACCTAGCATCGTACTGGATACTATAGGAATCTTTGAGAACTTAATGAGGTGCAGTTTATAATCTTGTAGGATAGATACTAAGGTTCAGGTGAAGCAAATAAGAGCAGAATGTGGTGAATGTGACAGTAAAGAAATAAGCAAACTGTGCTGGGGACCCGGGGGAAGGGAATAGGTGCCCGCAGATGGGGGTCTTGAGGAACGGTTGGCCGGGGAGGACACCTGGGAGCTGGCGGAGGCTGGGGAGGACTTTGATATGGGGCAGAGGGCCGTTCCAGACACAGAGAACCAAATGCATGAAATCAGAGATGGGAAAGTAAGGGGACCTTCAGGGGACAGAGAAGGACTGACAGGAGGAGGAAGTGGGAAAGGACTGGCCAGACTGACTTAAGGCAGATTGAGGGAGGTTTTCAGTGTGGTGCTTTATCTGACAGGCTGTAGCGAGCCAGTGACAATTTAGGGACCAAAGAGAACCCCGAAAGAAAGTGCAGTCTCTTTTCGGGACTCTGGTCTTTGTTCATGCTCCTCCCTCTGCCATCACACTTCACAGCTTCCCTCCCAGCAGCCCCCACTTCATTTGGCCCAAGACAGCTCATCCTGCAAGAAACAGCACCATGCCATTTCTGCGCACGCCTCCGGTAATGGGACACATCATATGCCACTGGGACTCTTTCCCTGTCTTTCCACTATACACAGCAGTGTTTGGTCAGACCTATATACTCAGTGTTTGGTTCAGAATAGTACCTTGTGCGAAAGACAAAAAAATGAGGGAGCCATAGAGAGAGAGATGGAATCTGAAAATATCTACAAAAAAATTTTAAACAAAAAGAACACATATTTCTAATTTAAGGGGAAACTGGGACACCAAGAGGAAGTAACAATGCCTAGGGTAAGACGAAATCTTAGAAGTACATTGCAAAGTCCTCTTCAGGTATCCCAAGGCTTAATAACATAAAATAAAATAAAAGTAATAATAATAATTAAAAAGAGCTGACTTACATAACACATGTAAAGCATTTGCTGAGTGCAGAGATTGCGCCACTTGATTTATGCAAACCTGGTTAAGCTTTACAAGCCAGCGATGCAACTACAATTAACTCCATTTTACAAATGAAGAAATTGAAGCGCAGAAGTTAAGCAAATTGCAACAAAAATCCTGGGAACGATACTAGAATTGTAAAATCTAGATCTTGCCAAATGCATTTAAGTGTCCTTGAGTGAAGGACATTTGCGGAGTTGGAGATTGACCAGGGCTGGGCTGCAACTTCGCTTCCTCTTGTTGGTCCTAACAAGGAACGGTTTTCTTTTCAGCCGAGGCATTTGTTTCCATGCGAGGACGCTGATGCCTGAGTACCCATGAGGATGGTTGTGTTTGAAAGACTGTCTGCTAACCTGTCCCGGCTGAACAAGCCACATTTTTTCCCCCAAGACCAAACATCTAGGAGGCTTTTTACTCACTCAGAACAGCAGCAGCCCAGTGGTGTAAGTGGTCTGTGTAGTAATCGCCCAGCAAGGCTCCAGCAGAGAAAAAAGCTTTCTGCCTTGATACCAAAGGATCAGCAGGGGCTTTGAGCGGATGTGTAAGCTTGTCAGGACACCCATCTTCCAGAGTGGGGTGTTTTCATTCACTTTCCCTGCTGTGTGTAAGGTACAAATTTCCTTTAAACCTATCATTTTGTGTAATTTAGATTGCAACTTGTTGGATTTCCCCTCCTTCCTTTTCCCTGTCCTCTGTCAGAGTACCAGGCTTAGTCTTTTATTTATTTACAGGACAGAGGAAAAAACCCTTGTTCCTGAGGGGATCTCGCTGAAGAGCTTCCTTGGATCTCGACCATTCTGCAGTTTGTCAAATGAATCTTAAAATAACCTTATCCTGTGAAAAATGTAAGCTAGGTGACAATGAAGGTGTTTTTTTAAAAGTCCCCATGCTGAATTTCATAAAGATGTCCCACAGAGCAATCAAACGCCAGCCTTTGGAGTGAAAAGATCTGTGACATAAATGTGAACAAGAAGTGAGCTGCCGACTAGGCTAGTGCGTTCAATGTGCAGACCCACCACTTGCCAACCATAAGGTGGGAAAATGAGAACCTGAACCTGTGTGAAGGGAAGGAATTTCTCCAGCAACTTCACAAAATTCTCACCTGAGCCAGACATAAATAAATGACCTCTCTCAGGTTTGGGTTGACTTGCTTTTTGCAAATATGATGAGTTAAACCCATAAGCACATTTTCTGCTTAATTATAGTAAGTACGAAAGAAACATACTTTATTTCTTTGCAATGATTAATAATCCCCATTAAAATAGGGTCATAAATTCCATTAGTGAACTGTTACTAAGTTGGAATTATGCGATTCCTAAGGCTCATCTGACCCACCTTCCTAAATTCGCAAATGGAGCAACCAACCTCCAGTGTGAATTTACAATGTGAAGTTCACACAAGTAATCAGAGCAGAACCAGCACTGGGATTGAAAGCTCTGAGCTGAGGAACTACAAAGAAAATGCTTCCTCAACTAAGAGAAGGTTACAGTGCCCTCATGTGTCCCTACATAGAAATTATTCATGTCTTTACAAAATACAAAATCACTTCAATCTCGCCTTCAAGTTCCTGCATTGGGATGAGGGCAGGCACTTAGCACTAAAAACACACCCTGTGATCACAATGTTTTCAGAAGTAAATATGCAGTGCGTTTGACTTATTTAATCACTACAGATATGGAAGCAACAGTATCCCTAGAACCGCTTTGTGTGGATTCTGGATGAACAGACCTGGAATTCTGTCCCAGGCCACTTGAGATCTTTGCAGCCCTGAACTAGTCAAAACCAGTCTGTGCCTCAGTTTCTCATCTGTAAAATGCTGGTACTCACTGGCCTGCAGGACTGTGGCAGAGATGGAAATATTGCAGGATGTTTTACCTCAATCCCCAGGGTTCATTTTCTCGTCTCCTAACTCGAAGAATAAATAAAGAGGTGGACACAAAATGAGCAGCAGGCAAAAGTTTATTAGAATAGGAGATTAGCAAGTAAGAGTAGTAGGAGAGCTCTGTTTACGGGAGAGGGGACATTCGAAAGTGAGTGCCCACCGATGATAGACAAGGGTCCCTGTTTTATAAGGTTCTGGTCGCCACCCTCCTTCCCTTCCCTCTGGTTCCTTCTCAGGTCCGACCCTTATTGGTCTGATAACTCTAGGTGCTGGGTTGTCCATTCCTGATTGGCTCGTTTCCATTGTATGAGGGGTGGTCTCTGGCCACATCATTCCTTGTGGGTCATATGTCTTATGGTCTACTTATTTTTAGTTAGGTCTTTTGTCAAATTCCCGAGGAAACCTGATGGGGAGTAGGCGGTCTCTGTTACATCCTTAAGAGGAACCTTATGCCCGAGGGGGTTTGCTGTGGTCAGACACTCCCAGCATTTTTCCAAAATATGTGAGGTTCCCCACCCAGGGACCTCAGGTCCTATCCTTTCCCTCTCTGCCTACTGAATCCTGTCATTTCCTACCATAAAATGAGATCCTGTAAACGCAGTGCCCAGCTGGACGCTTGGGTACGTAATAAGCACTCAGTAGGTTGAAGTAGTCATTATTTTCAGACGTGAGCCCTTACCAGGGGTCACCTGTGAGTACACGATGAAGGAACGGAATGCAAATACTGGGGAGGCCGACAGACTGTCTTTGGGATGCTTTTAGCTCTTGGATAAAGATGTGTGCCTGAAAGAGGTTTGCATGAGCTCCAGGGGCAGAGGGAAAGCAGAGATAGTTTTGAAAGAAATAGGTACTCAATATGTGGCTCGTCCAAAATAAATTCTTTCTTCAGATGGGGAAATTTAAATGGAACTCGGCCAACTCGTTTCCCCACGGGTAGAATTTATTTCAGAGATACCTGTTCCCTGACACCGAGGGTCCCACAATCGAAGAAAAAGCTTCTACTATGAAAAAAATATCTGAAAATCTGGTTTATTTATGTCATTGACCCAATTCTTTTCGAAGTCTTTATTTAGTGAGGGGGTAACTATATTAAAACCAATAAGAGCAGAGGTGAAAAACAAGACTTAAATGAATCCATCCTTTGATTTTAATTTGGCTTAACTGTGTATTTGATGACACAAGCTATCTCAGCCTAAGTGTTGAGCAGAATTGCAGTAAATCGAGTCCTTTGGCCCCAGGGAGCAAAGTTTCCCTCCTCCCCCCAGTAATTCTCACAGCCGTCCTTTCTCCGCATGAGAGGGAGACATCATTACGTACAATACAAGGAGACTTGACCTTAGTTTGTTAGTGGAAGTGCAGTGTCTGGCGATCCAGGCGCTTACTGGAGAATTGAAAGAAATAACCCAGTCGTGTGTGAGCCAGGAAGGCGGTGGGTTGAAGGAACACATCACCTATGCGTTGGTCCTCGATCTTTTTGGTCCTTACATCATTGGGGAAAAGGAAAGGAAAGATTGGGTTGGCCTCTGTTTTCCAAATGCTTATTCTAGATACCATTATCCCTGGGAGGTTTCTATAGGTCACCGCACTCCAAGAACAGATCAAAGGCTGCTGCGTGTTTGCAAGCCTCCCCTCCGGGGTCATTCGTCTTTTCCGGGAATCCGGTGCAAATGCACGCAGGAAGCCAAGGCATTTACTATTTAAGGGAAGCTCTTCAAGCTCACCTGTGGCTGCGGGGGGACAGGACGGAAGCCCGCGAGCCCCAGCACTGAGACACCAGGCTTGGCGGCACCGCGCAGCGGGAGGCAGCGCGCTCAGCTCTAGAATGCTCCCCTCTGCCCAATGGCGGTGCTCTTCTGGGCAATGCAGGCTTGAGCTGGACCCGCCTCGTGGTCATGAATCTTTGACCAACTAAGGGAAGGTATTCCCTGCCTCTCACTTGAAAGTCTCCAACTTGTGTGGATTAACGGAACAACATGTTGTGTGGCTGCTCTCGTGACCTCAGGAGCACTTGTGAAACTGGCCCTTCCTCATGTTTGTCTCCTTTCCTCCATTGTGCTTCTGTGTCTTGATACATTGTCTTTCTCCTTAGAATGGCCCTAAAATCTATACATCTTGCTTTTATGGATGCCTAACCTTGCCAGCCCTGGGGTGGGGTTAATTCCAGCACACTGAGAAAAAGACTTCTCATAAAGGGATCTCTCCGAAGTCCCTCTCAATCAGACAGAAGCCTCCTCATGCTTTCCCACCTTCTCCCCCCTTCACGTGCCACCACCCCCACTCCCCGGCCAGGTCGCCCCTGCCTGCAGACTCTGGCCCAGGCACGGGTGAGACGAGGCCAGGAGGGACAGTCCGGGAAGGGCAGCCCTGCCGTGACCAGCCGGAAGAGGGCTGGACAGAGACACAGTTTGCTTCCGGCAGCTGAATAGCGTGGCACC
>NC_043705.1:968317-972047 GCF_006229205.1 Suricata suricatta
AAATAAACTTAGATTGTATTGCAGTTTCATTTAACAGTATATAAAATGCTGTGTTGTGACAGGTATCAACTATCCATTAGATACTGAATCAATTCTTCTTAAGCACTACTAACTGCTTGCTTTTCCTGAAGCTAGATCATTCTGAAAAATTTAAGTCTAATTACATGAAACAGAAGTTGGTGTTTTGATTTTTTACTTTGCTTTTCTGTTTGGAGTGCCATTGTAACTACTGTATTGTAAATGACGGAAAATAATTGATATGTTAAAAAAATATGAAACTTTATAAAGTAAAAAAAATAAATAAAATTAAACTTAAAAAAATAAAATAAATAAAAAAGAAAAAACTACACTTAAGTTAAAAAAAATAAATAAATAAAATTTCTCAAAAAAAAAAAGACTTCCTGGCTCCAGAGAGCCAAATGTAGAAGGAGGAAACATGTTTATATCTACCTCCTAGCTGTTTGGTAGACTTTGTAAAGTGAAAGTTATATTTAATCAGTATTCTCCAATAAAAATAATTTCTCCTTTGCTTCAAAAAAATAAAAAATAAATAAAACAAAAGGTAATATTTTGGTCTAAAGGGATAAGTTCCATTTAATATTTATTTCGACTTTAGGTTATTTCAGAATTAGAACAGACTAATTCACACTTTTTAAATAATATATACTTATTACTTCTAGAGAGGAAATCATACATATCATGGGGACTAGGCAAACTTAATAGAAGATAATATATATCTACAAAGCTAACAATGTCCTTAATTCTATTATATTCTACCTATTTATACTGACTTCTGTTACCTTTGTGCTTTAACAGAGAGTTCCTGATTTGAATCTGTCACTGAAGAGTTTTTCATCACTCACCTGCATAATAAGAGAATGTGCACTTGTTCCGATCAAACACAATCCATCATTTTTTCCAAGTTTTAATTTTTCCACCCATTTTGATAAGGAACCCTCGGCAGGTCTTCTCTGTGATTGATACGTGATAACAGGTATCGATATTGTGGCCAGCAGTCTCCACGTGGCTTCGCAAATCAAAGTCTTCCTTCCGGACAGGCAGATAGCATGTCAAAGGTCGGGCCTGGAGAGCACAGACTTGGGTCATATATAGCTAAGTATTTATTTTGCTTAAGGTCACAGTAGTTTAGGAGTGGACTTGAACTGGAAAGCCTAAGCATTAAGGTGTTCATGCGATTATGAGAACTTAAGGTACACATTATTCTTTGGAGCTCAAAAACTGCATAGTATTTCAAGAAGGCGGCCACAGTATTCGCGGAAGGGGAAGGGGATCGATAAACTCAGGTGAATAGGTTCCAATCCTTGAGAAAGGCAGATGAGAAAATGGAATATCATTCATAACTCAAGCCTGCTGGAGAGCCGCTGGGCCATGAGTAACAACACATCCTCCATCTTCTCGCCTGGATATACCTACAACTTAAAGGGGTTTGCCAGGTCCCCCACCCCCGGGAGCATTCACTCCGAGGAGATTTTTGACTAGTGAATTCCAGGTAAAATGAATTTACAGGTTGTCATAGCAAATGGTTAGCCAGTGAGCCTTCATAGGGGCCTATTATACATGTGTTTGGAACTAATGTCTCACAGTTACCAAAGCATTTATGTACATGTCTGTGTGTATATGCTGACACTAAACAGGCCCATCTAATATGAAATCCAGATAAAATTCTTACTCAGGAGGAAAAAAACATGCTTTATTTACTTTGAAAAGTATGTTTATAAGAATCGAAAAAAAGGCACCACTTCATAGGAAGTATTTTAACTAATATCAGAAGAGAGCTTCAAATAAATAGAATAATTATCCTGCAAAATTTCTTTTAAAAACAATTACTATTTTGAGCTCATTTTTTAAGGTACCATCTAAGCTCTACGTAAACTCCATATTTTTATCAGGACTTAAGCATATTATTTCTGTCGACACTTAAGACAGTCTGGTCCTTTTCAAGCTTGCTTTTAAGACATATACTGAAAGTGGGTGCTGGCTATTAGAAACGTCAGACTGTTCAATAGGGTTTGTCCACTTCTATCTCATTTGAACCTTGGGTCACATGATTTGTCATTTACATACCTTTTCCCTGATTATTAGCCTATGCCGTGTCAAGTGAGGCCAGAGGAATTTGGGCAGCTTGCAAGAAAACAGATGCGGCTGTCTTGCTGGTTTCCCACTGGAGCTGATGCTGCAGAAAATGGCACTGAATGTCATTTTCCCCCCTAATTAAGGTAAAATACAGACGCAGAAAAAATGTCCAGGGCAAGTTAATAAGATCTTAGCTGCAATGAAGACTCCTCCCCTTCCAAAAACAGCAACAACAAAAAGATATTAAGTGTACCCGAACACAAAAACCACAACTTTGCTGACACTATCGTGATAGAGCGATGTCCTTCATATAACCAGTAGGAATATAGGTTCAATTAGATGCAGAGACGGTCAGTGCAAAGAGCAGAAGAGAAGCAATATCATACTTTATAAAGAGAAAAGATGTTACACATTCAAGCCAAGTAAAGAGATTAATCTTCTCCCATCTCTTAAGGAGGAAAGGCAGAGAGAACAGATCCCGAATGGAACTAGGATCAGCAACTGAGAACAACAGCTCCTCCTGATACTGTCCGTCCATCTCTGAATATCAGAGATGACAGCCTGGTGCCTTGTTAAGTCATTTAATTTTAGTTTATTTATTCCTTAAATATATATATTTTTTATTTTTTTAAATTTATTTATTTATTTTGAGAGAGAGAGGGAGAGGCAGACAGAGAGAGAGAACCACAAGGAGCCTCTGCGCTGTCAGTGCAGAGCCTGACACAGGGCTCAAACTCACAAACCGTGAGATCGTGACCTGAGCCGAAATCAAGAGAAGAGTCAGATGCTTTGTTAAGCCATTTTAAAGGGTTAAATTTTTCTGCAAAAATAAGAGGATTTCATGCCTTGATTCACTGGGAGCCCAGATGACTATTCTTCATAGAATTTTTAAAATGTATTTTTGAGGGAGAGAGAGACAGAATGTGAGTGGGAGAGAGGCAGAGAGAGAGGGAGACACAGAATCTGAAGCAGGCTCCAGGCTCTGGGTTGTCAGCAGAGAGCTGGACGTGAGGCTCCACAGGAGGCTCGAACTCACAAACCCTGAGATCATGACCTGAGCCCAACTCAGCTGCTTGACAGACTGAGCCACTCAAGCACATCATGGTCTTTGTAGAATTTCTATTAAAAAATATTTCAACAATATTTCTTAGAAAATGAGCCAAAAATGAGGTTCAGGCTCTTAAACACATTATCTTACTAAAGGTATTTATTTACATTTTAATGGACTTGTGACTCTTAAGAAATTTAAAAAATTTTTCAAGTGTACTAAATCAAAGGTACTAATAAACATTCCTACTCAAGATCATTTGATAAAAGACTGAATATTTTTTAAGGTTTGGAGACACTACTTAATTTTAGAAATGATGAAACACACATCTCAGTATGCACTGGAACTTAGCAGCAAGGCTAACTTTAGGAAGAAGAGCTATTTAGGAACTACTCACTCCCTTAGCACCAGTGTCAATTCTCAGACAGAGACAGTGGCAAGGAATATGTATGACGGCCCCTCTGGCCCTTCAGAGATCATTGGCTCAACTGGTCTCCAGATCCCCTCTGACTTTCTGTGGAGGCCAGCTCATCTCCTTTCCTGGCATCTTCCTGACTTATGTCAGCCAGCTCTGCCAGGACTGTGGGC
>NC_043705.1:972147-980608 GCF_006229205.1 Suricata suricatta
CCCACCCCTTCAGCTTGTCCTGAGGTAAATGGGCACCGTGGGTTTGAAGGAGATGTAAACATGAGTGCTGACAGCGAGAGTCTTAAGTCTCTGTGCTGATCATCCCCTGGCCTCCGTGCATGGCCACTGGGTAACCTTAGAAGAGTCTCTAAAGAAAACTGAGACACAGAAAATATATCTGAAAATTGATGGGATAATGCTACTGAAAGGAACGAATAACTTTATCGGGTCAATGGACAATAGCATTATTGATTCTCTTAGTTCACAATGCCCTTGTGAGGCCAGTGTTTTTGAGAGTTCTTTCTCAGATATGAAGAGAAGAGAAGCCTACAAACAAAAAAGCTTCGTTCTCCAGTTTTCTGCCTCCTTGAAACACTGATAAGATTTACTTTTAGCTCCAGATTTTATTTTACATCTGCTTTCAGAAAACAAAGCATTATTGTATTCCTGTTAATCCTGCAGTATCTTTCCCAGTGAGTATTTGAGAGATTACATGGACCTATTTCATGGAAACTGACTGAAACCCAATCACTGTGGCAGTAATTAAAATGGTGCTTCCCAAGGAAGAGTAAAGCAAACAAACAAAGAAACCAAAACGTACAAATATGGTCCATGGTCAAACATGATCAAATAAGCAGATTTCAGAGAGAGAAATGGTCCTGAACAATATATCCTTTCACTCCTGATGATCAAGGCAACATTGACAGTGGGTATGGAAACAGTCAGTTTACTTCAAGCCCATCACTGTAGGTAAAAGCATCTTTACTTGACGCTGGCCATAGTTTTTCATGATTTGTTATACTGATCAGGGTGGATAGAGAAAACAATCCATGGGCTTCCCTACTCTTTTGTGTAATGCTTTTCCTACTGTAGAGACAAGTCAGATTGTTTTCAGTTGCTGTACATAAAATGCAAGATCTACAAAAATAAGGGAGAGAATAGAGACAGGACTGATTGGGAATATCTGCAATGATCCAAAACCCATAGTGAGAAATGCTTATTGTTAAGATTTAAAAAATGGTGAAGTGACATGCATTGTCTATCACCTTATTGATTTAGTTTCTTGGGAGTCTACAACAGGTCTAATGGAGAACTCGAAAAATAGCTCAACAACTCTTGGAGTGCATCCTGAAGTCAAGCAGCTGTCCTTGCTATCTGTTTCTGGAACTACACCACCCAAGAAAGATCTATTACGTTTTTATTTACCCAGCTTTTTCAATATCTTCCAACAGGTTCTCAAGATTCCGAAGATAGTCTGGATTCACTGTATCCAACATTTGCCTTTACCTCTAGCACCAATTATTGCTCCAAAATGTATGACCAACATAGTAAAGTGGCTTTACTTAAGTATTTTATACCACCCACAGTAACCTTATGTAGCAAAAAAACAAGACAAGACCTTACTTGCTGATCCTTGGGGCTCCCAGAATTAATTTGAAGTGTGTCAGAGCCAGAATTCAAAAATCCTTATATAATTTATTCAACCATTTGTCTATTAGTGATTTCCATTTTTTTCCTTCTGCTTGCTTATAAAAATAGTACTGTAGGGGCACCTGGGTGGCTCAGTCATTAAGCCACAGGTTAAGCCACCAACTCTTGATCTCAGGTGAGGTCTTGATCTCAGGGTTTTGAGTTCAAGCCTTGTGTTGGGCTTCATGCCTAGCACAGAGCCTACTTTAAAAAAATTATGAAAATTGTGCTGTAGCAGGTAATATGCATCCTTATGAACTAATATCTATTGTTTACAGAAGAGTCACAGACTGGGGCCACTACATCAAGGACATTGAAAATGATGCATATTTTAAATTGTGCACAGATTACTTGACAGAAGAGTTTAGCAATTAACCCTCCTACCAACTATATAGGAGTGCCAGTGCCCCATTATCCTTGCCAATAATTGCTCTTTTAATTTTTCCCAATCTGACAGATGAGGAAAATAACATTTTTTTAAATTCACATTTTTCAATTAGTGAAGTTGAACAACTTCATATAGGAACTGCCTATTCCCAGCTGTTGGCTAACTCTATTGATTATAGGATTTTTTTTTCCTTAGTAGTAGGAGCAGGCTGAATAGAAGTATTGATGTCTTGTTATCTGTGCCGTAAAATCCGTTTTTCCAGACTCTTGACTTAAGATGTCTTTTACTATGGAAAGAGTTTAAGTTCACATACATTTTGTTCTTTATTTCGGGGTTTCATCTCTTGTTTATCAAAGTCCCTTCTGTCCCCAAACTACAAAATACTGTCCTGAAGTGTATTTAAATCCTTTGTTTTTATTCTTCCGTTGAGAGGCTATGTCTACTGGGATTTAGTTTTGCACGTAACGTGAGGCGGGGGACATAATAATTCAATAATTCAATGGTCAGGCATATAAAGAGCCTGACAGAGTAAAAACGAATTGGAAAGCGGCGAAGGAGTGGCGAAAGCGCCCACCTCGGGTATTTCCACAAGCAGGGTGAAAGTCAGCCTCTGGAAGCGTTTCCAGCAGGGTTTTAAACTGTCGGGGCGGGAAGGCGATTTAGAATGCAAGCAGCCTTGCAGCTTAAGCTTTCGCTCCCTAGTGTCCTCAGGATGATGAGATGGTTTCCTATTTAGGAACGTTGAATACGGCTTCTCTCTGCGCCTCCAGCCCTGGAACATCCATCTACCCATTGAGAAAGTCGCCTACTGAGGGTACGCAAAACATTCCAAGCCATCACTAGCACACACCCCCGAAGACCCCACCGTCCAATTGCGAAAGACTCCTCCAAGCGACGACACTCTGTGCATGTGCGCCCTCTGTTGAAAAGCTTTAGCAAGTCCCAGCTTCTGGCCAGCGGGGCATGCGCAGCTCTGGTTACTGTGCGCTAGGAGCTACTCTGTGGGTCAGCACGGTACTCAGGCGCTCCTGGGAAGATGGCGTGGATGGGGATGACTGCCCTGGGTGCTTGGGTATCTCGTCGGAGGTGGGACTGACCTGCTGTCGTCTTAGGCTTCCACTGGGGCCTCAGCACATTACTTGCAAGGAAGTCAGAGGGGACGGCACGGTGGGTCCCAGGTCAGTGTCCAAAAGCCGGGTGAAGTATGCGTTCTTTCAAACTTGGAGTAGAGTCTGTTTCTGTCTGGTGGCGGCTTTGGTGCCCTATTTAAAAAGGCTCTTCCCCCCAAACAGTATTCTAGTTTTAGTCGTCTCCAGCAATTCTGGTGAAAGCTCTCAGACCTCTGCCGGGGCCTTTGCTAGAGTTTTACACTCTGCAGGTTAGGGATCCTGCCTTCTGCCTGCCTCCCCGCATTAAGCACCAACGCTAGGAAAAATGAAGGTGTGCGTTTGGTTATTAGTTACTTTTTCTCTCATTTCTCTTCTTGTCTAAGGGATTTACAGATCTTGACTCTGTTAGGATATTTAAACCTGACCTTGCTTCACTTGAGGAAATGTACAGTATGAACTTTGTGTGTATATGAAAGCGTAGATGCTGTGAGCAAGCCTAATTTCTAATTTTGCTTTCTCGATGCTCCAGCTCAGTGAAAATGTTATGCCCAAGTTTGTAATATCGCCCCCAAATAAGACCAGAGACTACCAGGGAGACCGAGTCATGCCTGCAAAAGCAAAGGGCTTTATTACGGGCTTAAGCTCAGGCTCACAGACTCCACCGACCCACTGGCCATGTGGAGAGAGAGAGCCCCGAACAAAGGCAGGGTAGGGCTTTTATGAGTTTGGGAAGGGGAGTTACAGTAAATGACGACACAGGTACAGCGCTCCAATCCCTACCCCCCCATCAATACTGGCAGTTGTGGGAGCCAATCACAACATTTAGATTATTGACCAATCAGGGTGGGGCCCAGGACACTTATGTAGGGCGTGACTAGGCTCGCACATAGGACATGACTAGGCCTGCCCCTAGAAAGGTCAAAGGTGTCAGCTGGCCTCTCCTGATTGGGTGCCACAGGAGTTGTCCCTCCTTAATGTGCGCCCTTTCATATGGAGAAGCCAGCACCTTCCCCTTTAAGTACAGGGGAAGGCAGAATCAGACCTGCGTCCTTACATTCCCCCTTCTGACCCAGGATTGGGTCAACTATGTTACCATTGTTTTGGTTTCCTAAGACCATTAACTGAATAACATTTACATGCTCTTTGACAAATGCTATGCTCTTATTAATGATATAAGAGCCAAATGTTAAAAGTATGCCAATTTTGTTTTTGGCTTCTTGTTCTTGTCCTCACTTGTGGTGGCCACAAACCACAGCTCCTGGACCAATGATTCCTCAGACTTCTGCCATGCTAGACCAGCCTGCTCCAGGGTGTGGCTGGAGCAGGGCTGGAGATCGCTGGAGTCAGGGTCTTTTTGAGGATTAGTTCAAGCTGATTGACTGGCTCTGGATCACCTCACCAAGTTGAGGGTTCTTTAGAGCTGGCCTTAACTCCAGAGTAATGCCTGAAACTTTAATAGGGGCTGAAATTCTTGTTTATCTGTGAAGTCCACATTTAAGTCTCTTGAAAAGGCGTGACCCCCATTTTAAATATCATCCTCACAGACTAACAAGCCTGAGCTCCAACAACAAATATTCAAAGACACTCAGAACTAGAATTACATTTACAGTAGTACATTGCTGAAACATAGTTTTTATTTCTAAAAAAAACCCTCATTATCAGAGATAGCCAAATCGAGACTAATGCATTGGTGGAACAAGTCCAATTTTAACAACCCTGGCCCAATTATTTACATAAGCTCAGCAAGAATATAGATTGTCCTACTACAAAATGAGCAGATCCTTATTGAACTTATGCAAACAATTGTAATTGCCATAAAAGAAATACTCACTGTGTTTTTGAATTTTAGACGGTTTAAGTAGAGAGAAAACATAAATGCTCTAGATTACAAACAAATACTTTATAACATTTCTGAATATCACAGATTTCTTAATCTGGGTAAGCAAACATTAAAGGATAACAATGTTTTTAACAAGAGTCACAAAACTATAATTTTAAAGTGAGTTAAAGCCATTTGGTAGGGAGAGTTTTTCACCTGATACAGGGCGAAGGGAAGGAGGGCTACCCAGTCTCCACCAGTCTCTAGGGTCAATTTAGTTAAGATCTCTTTTAGAGTTCTATTCATTCTTTCTATCTGTTTTGAACTTTGGGGCCTATATGCACAATGTAATTTCCAATCTGCCCCAATGAACTGTGCTATTCCCTGATTTACCTTAGACATGAATGCTGGTCCATTATCTGATCCTATAAGCTGAGGAAAACCATACCTTGGCAGGATCTCTTCCAATAATTTCTTTGCCACAATAGTGGCTGTCTCGCTCTTGGTAGTAAAGGCCTAAGTCCACCCTGAGAAAGTATCTATCGGCGTCCTTAACTAAAGACGCCACTGCAGCCACAGTCCTTAAATAGGGGGGCCATCCAGCCGATGTTGTGTCCACACGTTTGGACAAGTAGGCCACTGGTCTTTTCCAGGGTTCTAGCATCTGGGTCAGCACACCCTTGGCCACCCTTTTACTTTCATCCACAAACAGATGGAAAGGCTTAGTAATGTCAGGAAGCCCCAGCACTGGTGCCAACAAGAGCACTGTTTGTAGAGTTTCAAATGCTTGTTGATGTTCAGGGGTCCATTGAAACTCACTCTTGTCTTTGGTCAGTTCATACAAGGGCTTAGCAATTTCTGCAAAGCCTGGAATCCACAATCTGCAAAACCCCGCTGATCCCAGAACTCTCTCATCTGTGTGGGGTTTTTAGGTGGGGGTATGTGGAGGATGGTGTCCTTTCTGGCTGGAGACAGCCGTCTATGTCCATCCTTGAGGATGTATCTCAAATAAGTAACTTGGGGCTTACAAATTTGAGCCTTTTTAGCAGAGGCTCTGTATCCCAACTTGCCCAACGCCAAGAGTAGATTTTTAGTTCCCTGAAGGCAGCTTTTTTCAGAGGTGGCTGCAATCCTTACATAGGGCGTGACTAGGCTCGCCCCTAGAAAGGTCAAAGGTGTCAGCTGGCCTCTCCTTATTGGACACCACAGGAGTTGGCCCCCTTAATGTGTGCCCTTTCATACGGAGAAGCCAGTACCTTCCCCTTTAAGTACAGGGGAAGGCTGAATCGGACCTGCGTCCTTACAAAAACCATAATCATTACTCTACAAAGGAAACTAGAATTTGGACCAAAAATGAGAGCATCTGAATATTTTCTTCATCTTGTGTTTGATTCTTCTCCATACCATCATGCCCTCAGTATATATGGTCTGTCTTTCTGAATTGTATGTTTTTATTCTCTGGTTTTGTTGTTTTTAGACCTTTGCCATACACACTGCCTGATGCACTGTGCTTGGAATGGGAATTATCATTGCTGATCCCTTTGCTGTGGTTGATATGTTTAAATGTATATATCCGTTTAACTTACATTTAATTATATACTGTCTAAAGACTCGTTCTATGTAATTTCTTCTAGTGAAGTGTAGTATGTCAATTCATTAAGTAGATTGTCATACTCTTTCGTCTGTTTAGCACATCATTGAGGATTTATGCAACAGGCTTGGAGCTAATCCTTAGAGTACAAAGATCATTTATGGATGGAACAATATGAACCTGTCCACTTACAGCTCACCAAAATGAAGCAAATGATTGTTTCAGAGGACAAATTCCTGTTTGGTGAAGTAATAATGAGAAGAGAACAGGAAGGATTTGAGTGCTGAGCTAAGGAACTAGGAAATTGACCTTTTTGTCGATACACTCTGCCAGCCAACATAACTGGCCCCCACTAGCTCTGGTTTTCGCTAAGAATTTTAAATCTGGCGTATTTCACTATCCAGTGAGGCTTTGAAACACACTTCTGTGTAACGGGGATAGCTCTAAGGCCTTCAGTTCGGTTTTTAAAAAATCAGCTTCTGAAACCCAAAATGAAGGAAGCTTTTGTCAACTCACATAAGGGGCAGAGATGTTTTCCTTAACCACAGTAAAGTGGAGGAAGGTTTCATTTCATATAAAAGAAGATATTTTCTTGGTTCAGAGAAAGAATGTAAGGAAACACACAAACTGAATTTCTTTGGAAGGAGGAGGTGGGATTATAAATGACTTAATGCTTTTAAAATATCTTTCTACCTTTTTAAAAGAGAGGTATAGACTTTATGGTAAGGAGAAAAACTTAAAAAACAATAAAATGGAGTAACCTTACAAGGTTTGCCAGTTGTGCTGCTGCTTTACTTAAATTGCACTAAGGTCTGTCCCTGTACCAGTCACAGAAAGCCAAACCAACAAATGAAACATAGCGATTGCAGAAGGCCTAGGAGAAATCTTTTTTCCAAAAATAGTACCATTATAAATTACTCAGGGGTTCTTGTAAAGTAATGGCTCATTGAGCCCTCCTCAGCTCACACAAAATCCCGATAGGCTGTTAGCGTGGGCCATGCTTTTGTGGATGGCCAGGAGCCAGTATTCCCACCAGGAGCACAGCGCCTCTGCCTTTGAACAGTTTCTCAAGGGCAGACCGAACGTGGTTCTCCCCCTTCCTGCCAAAAAGAAGAGGATGTGAAACTCCCCCAACACTGAAATATTAAAAAGGAAAATCTCACAAGAGAAGGCCTAAACTAGTGTAGATAAATCTGAACATTATTTGATACTATTTGGGACAGATAATACAGCAGCATTAATGAAATATTATGGATTAAAATGAAAATACTTTCCTTTTAAATGGAAGTAGTTTTGAAATCAATTTGACAAGTTTTAAGATTGAAGATACACAGTTGACCCTTGAATAACATGGGTTTAACTACTAGGGTCCACATACACATTGGTGTTTTTCAATAAGTACAGTACACTATTGTAAATATATTTCCTATATGGCTTTCTTAATATTTTTAATTTTGCTAGCCTCCTTTATTGTAAGAGTACAATGTGTAATATGAACAACACACAAAATATGTGTTAACTGTTTATGTTATTGGTAAGGCCTCCAATCAACAGCAGGCTATTAGTAGTTAAGTTTTGGGGAAGTCAAAAGTTACACGCGGATTTTCGAATAAATGGGGTCGACACCCCAACCCCCATGTTGTTCAAGGCTCATTTGTATACGGTTTTCAAAACACAGTATTTGTAAAGTATAGTTAAGTCTTGTGTACTTTGTTTAGCTCGCAGACAAAAGACATCAGTCTCTTTCCTTAGTCGACCAGACCTTCCAAACCTGGCTTATAAGAAGCTAAAAGGCAAAAGTCCAGGAATTATCTTCATCCCTGGCTATCTCTCTGATATGAATGGTACAAAAGCATTGGCGATTGAAGAGTTTTGCAAATCTCTAGGTCACGCCTGTATAAGGTAGGAACAACACATTTCAGAGAAAAATACTACTACCATTGAGCTTGGCAGTGGAGATATATTTCTGCTCTGACCAATTAAAGCAAGTGCCAGTGTTTTTACGGATTAATTTATTTTAATGGTCTGTAAACTTTCACCTTGCGATTTAGGGCTATGGCAAATGCAGCCTTTATTATTTTTTT
>NC_043705.1:980708-982244 GCF_006229205.1 Suricata suricatta
CTGCTCTTTAAAAATGGCCATGTTTTAGAATTTGTTGTCTATTTTACAGCACCCAGTAATAGTGCTAGAAAGTCTACTTGGAAAAGATACTCCAGCCTTCAGCATAACAGTTAAGTCAGAACAGATTTTTTAAAGTTCTGAAAATGAAAGTCAATACGATAAAAGGAGTCACACTAAATCCATTTAACTGACATAATCTCTGCTAATATACAGAATAAAATCTAAAAGGCTTTCGTTTTTTATATTTATAAATTAATTTCTGAAAGCTGTATTTTCTAGACCTACTGAGTGAATGTTAGTGAAACTATTATTCCAACAATGGAGATGAATAGATTTTTAGGCTGTTAATGCTAGAAAGGATTCAGACATTATCTTTAGTTCATCCTCCTCCTTTATGATGAAGAACTAGGTCCAGTGTTTATCAGCTGACACATCTTATCACAGTTATCGCCTATTGCCAGAAAGGATTCCAGTACCCATACTTCTTGAATTCCAGGCCAGTGTTCTTTCTATTAAACCATACTATCTCTTCTGGCAAAGTAGGCACTAACTAAATGATTGTTATAGGTAAAGAAAACTAATAACAACAATGTAAGCGTACTATTTTACTAAAATAATTATTAGTATGAAATATTAGGAATTACAAAATCAAATTTTGGTTAAACAACACATATCCTTCTATGGTTCTATATATTCAGACTACAGGACTGAGGGGAAAGAGAAAACTCCAGTGCGAACATGAATTATATTAATACTAATTTTAGAATACTTTCATTCATTCATTCATTCATTTATATGGGCATGGAACACCAATGAAAACACCAGGCCAGAGAAATCAATTTAGGAGTTCTAAATTATACCTAAGACCAAAGAAAAGAACGGGCGCAATATGAAGAGGATGTGAAATGGGAACTCACAAGATTGTCAGAGACATGAAAAATATACAGTATTCTCAAATACATACGTTATTTTTAAAAACATATTTTGAAAGTAGAGTTATAAAGAGTGGCCAAAGAAAAGCCTTTAAATCCCCAATGGAAAGCCACAACATAATTACAAGATATTATAAGAAAATCAACTACTATTTTTGGTTTGTTGTCATGCTAGGTTATTATATCTAAAGAGTTTAGTTACTGCTAGTATCTCTTCCCACCAGCATTGTCAGTGTGGCACAAAGACCATTAGAGATGGTCATTTAAAGGCTGCATTTGGGAGTGCCTGGGTGGCTCAGTCACTTAAAGTGGCCGACTTTGGCTCGGGCCATGATCTCATGGTTCGTGGGTTTGAGACCGGCATCGGGCTCTGTGCTGACAGCTCAGAGCCTGGAGCCTGCTTCCGATTCTGTGTCTCCCTCTCTCTCTGCCCCTCCCCGACTCATGCTCTGTTTCCCTCTGTCTCAGTAATAAATAAAAACATAAGAAAAAAATAATAAAGGCTGCATTTGCCATAGCCCTAAATCGCAAGGTGAAAGTTTACAGACCATTAAAATAAATTAATCCGTAAAAACACTGGCACTTGCTTTAATTGGTCAGAGCA